>NC_137225.1:1482500-1562500 GCF_949987685.1 Ammodytes marinus | reverse complement strand
TGTATGGGTCCTGTTTGCTTAAGAAAGCAAAGCGAGAGCCAACAAGTGTAAAAATAAGACGTATTCGCCGCTGTTGTTGTGCTTAAAGCTAGCGGTAGCTTTAGCGTTAGCCACAAGAGCAGCGGCGTCGGGTGACGTACACACACGTTTACAGTGACGTCATGACGTTGCTCTCTTGCCGGCTCCATGGCTGTCTCCGGTCGATGTGAAACCAACCGGTTCATAACTGGGATAAGGCTGTAACCAGTTTTGAACTGACCCCAACACCAGCCTGGAACTGACTCTTGGTTCATTTTGGTGTGAAAGGCCTATGTGAGAGCAAAGTATCTATCTACTGTCTGACAGAGTATGAACTCAGACTGTGTGTGTATTCAGGAATACTCTAAAGTGCATGAATGTCCAAGAAATGTGATGCGTTCAGCAACCACGTCCCAGGTTTGCACTGAAGGATGATGATGGTAAGGTAAATGTCACTGCAGCTGTATGGCTATACATGCTAGCCAGTTTGTTAGCTAGTAGCTATCACAACCTAGATAAACCTACACTCAGCTGAAGACTTCTTATGTTCAGTACGAACAGTAGATGAAACATTGGTGGACAAAAAAGTCCTTTTCAAGCACAACACAATAGTTCAACAGCACATCCTCCAAAATGACCACCAAGTTGAATGCAATGTGTCCTTTTCTTTGTCACAAGAGCCCTGCAATAATTAAAAAGAGCATCAAATAAAAGCTGTATATACTCCCAAATAATCTGATGGTGTATCAGCATCTGTTCTAATGGATCTGTGTGGTTCCAAATCAGGACTTCCTGGTCTTTGAGTTCAGAATGAATGTGCTGCCGCCTGCGGGTCAAATGAGGAACTGCACTAGTTCTGTGGTAATGCCAGCCTCTGGCAGACAAAACATTCTTCCATGTAGAAAATGATGAAGCTGCATGGTTACATTAATCATAGACCACAGTCCTTTATGTGTTCTAGTGTCCCTATCAGCAGTTCAGACTATGAAATGTGTGCACACCAATGTAGTGCAATGTCTGAGGTTAAAGCGCATGCCAAATTTAAATGAGTGACTACTAGCTTTTCACATGCAAAGAATTTGCCCTTGTATGTAAGCATAACAATAAGAACCAAACACTACAAAATGTGTAAAACATAAATAGAAAATAAAGCATTTGACAATAAAACTAATTAATCTAAAAAGTATACAGTATGTATTTAAAAGTCTAGTATTTGAGCGCTGCAAAGTTGACAATAAATCAATCAAAACAAAGACAGAAGCAGTAAACTGTGACTAGATCAGATTCAAAAGTAGACTCAAGTCATTTCTCTCCATTAAAAAAAAATTAAATTCAAGCAGAACACAAGGTGAGATATAAGCTGATAAGCTTGGTGTACAGTCCACCGACAGCTCTCTGCCCATATCAAAGCCCCACACCCCTTGGTGGTAAATGGACCTCACATTTAAATCATTTTTCTGCCTGAACACACAGAGCACTTGACAACTTCCATCTCTTACAGCAATTCACATATTTACACTCACACGCCAATACAAGGGCAGTTGAGCTGCCATGCATCAGAAGTTAATGAAGGTACAGTGCCTTGCTCAACGACACTTTGACATGAGGACAGGAGGAGAATCCAGGAATTGATTCAACCACTAGTTGAAGACTCTGCACCGATCCATTGCATTTCAGTACGATCCAATTTGGATATATGGGTTTTGGATATCGGCATATACCCATACTGTCCGATATCATAATTATTATACATTTCTTTGTTGGTGGTGATTTTATGTGTAACATTGGGAAGACATAAGCAACACAGCAACAACACAATTTATCTTCACTGCTTTGAACGGTTTGGATACACAAGAACTGTAGATCAGAACTCAACTTTTTAATTGCTAGATTATTTTGAATGTGTTCTATATCACATACGTAGCTTTGGATTTAAAATAAAATGTATTTCATAGTTAAAATAATTTAGGGTTATAGGGTTATGAAAATAAATCCCATCCCTAGTCATAATGCCACAGGTTCAAATGTTCCAACAGCCAGAGCACCGTTGGACAACCCCAGGCTGTATGTAAGAATGCAGAAGAGTGAACCAAAGAGGGAACTTACAGGAATAGATGTGTCTTCTCCAGCCCAGGCAGTCCAGGCCGATGGGAATGCTCTGAGAGAAGCAGTGGGCCTTGAGGGGCATCCCCCGGAGGCCCACCAAGCTCCCCACCGTCACTCCAGTATCAGTCTGTGGGACATGGAAATGAATTAGATCAAACCCACTGATATTATCACTGACATTCCATTGTCCGACAACCATGCACTGGACATTAACCCCCTTATAAGACAATGACTTATACGGGTTACAACTGATTGATATGCACAGAAAATAATACAAGGATGTTTGGGCTTGCATGAATCAAAGTGCGGAAGAGTAGAGAAATAAGATGAGCTATGAGCCATGCATGAAAAAGAAAGTAAAGTGATGGCAGAGAGACCCCACGGCTTGATGTCCAAGAAAATCTCTCAGAAGTCACTAAGAGAGAAACAGACTCTGTCTAGTGAAGAATGGAACACTCAGAAGAAGTGGAAGAGAAGGAGGAAGATGATGATGATTGCAGCGAGTTTGGATCTTTGTTTGTTTGAGCGGCTCCTCTTACTTTGTCCATGTCTTGAGGGAACAGTGTGTGGAGCTGGCCCAGGCTGCATCTCATGGCTCGGGCCAGTTTGCGTTTGTAATTCTTCCGCTCTTCGATCCACAGGTCATCTGAACACTTTCGCCTTTGCTGCTGCTGCTGCCGCCGCCGGCCACCTCCATCATCCAACCAGCAGCCGGGAAGTACACAGGACTTCAGCTCCAACACATGTCTGGATGTCCTGGACTTGCCGGTAGGACGCAGAACACCAGTGGGTGTGCCCTTTAGAGTGCAGTCAACTGATTAGTCACATTAGTCATCTTTTTCAATGCCAACTCTACTCCATTCAAGTCCCAAGTTAAGTTAAGTTAAGTTAAGTTAAGTTAAGTTAAGTTAAGTTAAGTTAAGTTAAGTTAAGTTAAGTTAAGTTAAGTTAAGTTAAGTTAAGTTAAGTTAAGTTAAGTTAAGTTAATTAATCTTTATTAGTCAAGAGGCACATTGAAATGTGTGGATTGTGTGGATGTCCAACGCTTTGAAGATGTTATGTAGAAAAAGCTGCTTTAAAGTAACTTGTGTTGTGTACCATATAGAATGATGCCACAAGGGGGGGCTCGTCCACAAGTTATTCTGCTCTGGGAGCATTACGGGACTATTGTAGGAACATGCAGGACCATAGGACAATGTTAGGCAGCTGACCCAACTCTGTGGAAATCTACATTGTCTACTGGGGGCCACATGGAGAGAGTGCTCAGTGCTATATCCCTCCCTCCGCTTCATCTAGTTCACAAAGAGCCAAGAGAGAACAGAGACTTGTTCTCTGCCCCAACCCACATACTGACGGATTTAGATACACTGGCAACCACCCTAAGACACACATTACCACACACACACACACACACACACACACACACCATCGACTGCACAGCAAAACCTTTACTTGTATTGTTTTTGTTTTTTTATCGTTTATTTTCAACAAGCCAGAGTGTGTGCGTGTAATTTGAGAGGCAGGGATTTAAAAAAAAGTTTTCCAACAAGCAGTCACCTTATTTGCATATTAATTGAGGCCCACACAATGCCTCCTTTATCTATAGAGCTTTATATTGTTGTTTAAAATAAAAAAGGAAGGGTGTTTACAAGATAAACAAAACATTTGAACATCAGTGAAACTAGATTCATTACACAAACTGAATGTCAGGCCTCTTTTCTATTCATTTTGATGATTACGGCTTACAGTTCAAGGAAAAGAAAAAAAAACACTACCTCAAAATATTAGAAGAATAGTACATAAAACCATACAACAAAGTATGAAGCATGAATTTCAGCCTTCTGAAAAGTATGTTTATTCTAGATTAATTTCACTCAATGTGTAATGAATCTAGAATATCACTTTTTGAAATAACCTAGAGAGAAAAATTATCTTTTAATTTATATTCATTTTTTTTGCATCGGTTCACATTGGATATTTGCGTAAGACCCCAGTAAAACATGTTGTTACTATTGATTATGATTATAGTTTATTCATAAAGATGGTACAAATGACTGCTCTGTGTAGGACCAACAGATGTTTCTTACCTGTAATTCGTTGATGGAGCCAACGGCATACAGGCTGATGTTTGACTTGCTGTCTATTCTGCCCTCTGCTCCATCCAAAGGACTGAGACTGAGAGCCACAGGGCTAGCTGAGGGGTGGAGGGTTTTAGGTCTCTCAGGGGGGTCTGCCAATCCCTCCACACTGACCGACTGACCCAGAAGCATAGGAGAGCAAGATATGGCCCTTGCATAGTGAGGGTAGAGGAAGATTTTGCGCTGAGCTGCTGGCCTAGGACTGTTAGGTTTAGGGCTCATTGGCCTTGAAGGGGTTTCAGTCAAGCCCTCGCTGGCCACTGGAGGAGACCTGGTCAAAGGTAGCAAAATCTGATGAGTAAGGGTGGAGGGTGAGCAGGGGCTCAAAGGTGAGACAAGGCTTGTGCTATTGGGCAGTGGGATAGCAGAGTCATTTGAAAACGTAGGTGAGCCAGTCCCACACAGCGTGGTAGGTAGTCCATTAGGTGAACATTTTCTTCTCTGGCCCTCAGAGTTGCACCTATTGGGATTATCCTTTGGACTCCCTTGTGGAACTCCCCTCTTGGAGATAGGATCTGTGTGGCGAAGGAGTCTGAGGGAGGATGGTGACCCTGAACTGCTGATCCTGTCAAGGAGTGGAGAGGACCTTAAGTCTCCATGGTCCTGCCCAGAAGACCTGTTGCTACAATCCCCATCTGGCAATGAAAGAGTTCTTTTGAGCTCAGCCTCCTTGGTCTTTTTGAGCATCTTCCAGGATGGTTTGGCTTTTCCAGAATCCACATCAGTGGCCTGCTCCTCACTCTCTTTATCCACTAAACGTGTCTCAAACAGGCTGGAAAGGGACTTATGTGCTTGTGCGAAACGCATGCGGATGTTTAAATTGTCATTGCTCTTGCTTCTCTTGTAGGTCGGACCATTAGGTGGCTGGACTGGACATGGTCCTCCGTCACCCTGTGTGCTACTCCCTTGGCTGACTAGCTGATGGACATGGTCAGTGTGGGGAGTAACAGAGGACAAGCCACTGTCCTCTTCTTCTATCTTGTGGTGCGCTGATGAAATTGTTTGGTGGACCACTTGGTTTAGGCTTCCAACTTCGACAAAAACCTCATCGTCGGAGTTGTCCCTCTGTGGCCCTTGCTCAGACCCAAGAGTCTCACACGCTCCATCTAATGGCTCCTGGGGTACCTCCTCACTTCTGGTCCCCTTTGAGCCCTTGGGCTTCCTAAAAGAAGGCACTTTAGTGAACACAGCAAACTTGGAGGCTTTATTTCCTGTCTGGTTGCCTTTAGTTTTGCTGGTCTTGGTCATTTTCTCAGTATTGGCACTTTTGTCTGAAATAGCAAAGTGAGGATCCTCCAACTCATTGCAGTTGCTGCTAGTTGAGGTGTAAGACACAGCATCATAAGCCACAGTCATAAGTCTACCCTGCTTCTCGCTACCACAACTAAGGACAGGCGTGGCTGGGTTCCCGTCAGACTCTGTCTGTGCAGTGTTTGAAGAGTCCTCTTCGTGCTCAGTCTGGAGGTGATAACTCTTCAGATCTGAGATGTTAATATCTTTCCTAACTTCTTCAGTAGGCCTCATTATCTTCTCAAATTCTTGTGTTGCTTCTATTTTTAAATCATTGGTTGTGTAACAATTTTCCAGTGAATGCTCAGTCTCCAAAATAGGTTCTAAACTACTGACAGCCAGCAGGCTAAGGCTAACATCAGGCTGGGAGTATCTCACTAGCCTCACCTCCTGCTGTGGAGGTGGCAAGCTGACCTGTGTGTGTTCTCTACACTCCTGAGCATGTATATATTCATCAAAATATTTTGATAAGCTGCCGCTTCTTCTGTTAGGTGAACTGTTAAGCCCTGGCTGGCTACAATAGTGTTTTTCTTCTTTTAATTCACTGTCCACTAATATGTATTGTGTCTCTGAACTTGACAGCAATGACCTGGGGTCTTCAATTACTTCTGAGTAAGAACACTTGTACTCTTGGCATTCTAAAGCAGTGTATTCATCAATACTCTTTTCTATCTTTTCTAGCTCATCTGAATGAGACAGGTTTAAATGGCTGTGGCTATCACTGTTTTTCCATTGCACAGATTGGCAGTCCTCACTGCTCCACTTGGGTCTGTTGTCCAGTGAAGACAGGGATACCTCAAAATCTTCCTGGGGCTTGTCTAAATGTTCTGAGAGGTCAGAGGTCACATTTGTTGATGGATCAACCAGGGGGCCAATTATCCTCTCATTACTTTCATAGGTGTTCTGGGCTTCCTCTGAGAAACAGCCTACCCCTGAGAAAAAGCCCACCCCTTTTATACTATCCTTGGTGTTGTTGTTCGAGTCGGACTGCCGATAAAGAGAGGCTTGCAGGCCACAGGGATGTTCAGGAATCTTCGACTCAAGCTGAAATTGCTCACAATTACCAGAACTACTAGTTCTGACAGTAGTTTGTACGGTTGTTGCAGAGATAACCTTTTGAGCTACGCTTGGTTGTTGTGCGCTACTGACAGTAGACTCAATAGCAACATGACATGCTGATGTTTTCCCTATCTCACTAGGAACATGCCTCATAAAGGAAGCATCTGCACACTGGACATTTGCTTTGGGGATTTCTCTCAAATCTGTGTGCTTAGAAAGCTGTGTTGTGCAAAGTTGTGACTGTGAAGCATGGCTTTCTGCCTCCACAATTTGTTCCTGGTCAAGATAAACATGACTGCCCTCCTTGGTTTGCTGAATAAGAGAACAGGGTGCTCCGACCGACTTCCTCTCTCCTTCAGAGTTTTCTGGTGAAATGGGGGAGGAATTCCCTCCTCCTTGGCTGCCAGGAAGAAACAGCAGAGTATCTGAGAATGTGTGATGAGGGAGACATTCCTCAGAGCCCTTACCAGTGTCAGATTGGACTTGAGTTATGTCCGGCCCTGATATTACAGAGTCTGAGAACCAGAGCTCTTCCCCAGAATGGAGCTGCCTATGAGGGGATATTTCTATCCTAGCACTCCCCTGATCCCAGCAATTAGGGATTAAATCCTTGACCCTATCTGGGACTTGACCAGGTTGTAACCTTATGCTCTGATCTGTTTTCCTCTCAGTGAGCACCCCCCTGTGTGGGTCTGCCAACAGGACAGGTGGGGCTAAGGAGGATACCTTTGGAACCACACTGGGCTTAGTAGCACTTGTATCCAGAGGAAAATAAGCGGGGGTCTCTGTGGAAAACGTTATAGAGGAAGAGATTTCATTCACCGTCCCAGGTGGTTTAATCCCTTCTGTTGTGGTGCCAACACACCCAAACGGCTCCGTCTTGAAGCAGACACCCGACACCCATGCCTTATCCTCGGGCTTTGTTACACAAGTACAAAACCGGGGGTGGACCTCTGAAAGTCCTTGGTTTAGGATTTTCTCACACTGAGTTCCTGAGCAGCAAATATCCACCTTCTGTGCCAAGATGTCTGTATCAAGTATGTCTCTGAACCCTGACTGTGTGTTATCTAATACAGTATTTGCTTCTGTGATGTGTGGACTTGCTACAACAGTTTCTGCAAATAACTGAGAGTCTGTGTATTCCGTGTCAGGTTCACAGGTCAGGTGTGCTTCCATACAAATACTGTCAAATGTGTGTGTGTCTATTACATCAGTGACATCTGTATCAGCTATGCATGAGTGATCTTTAAAATGGCTCTCTATTTTGTTTTCTGTTCCATTCCAATATGTCCCCACAGTCTTTTCTCTTTTGTCCTGACTGTGCACTGTTACAGCCTGTATTTCGCTGTCATTGTCTATACCCTGGTTTTCTAAACGTTCTCTCTGTCTGTAATGTCTATCATCACAGTTATCATTGAATCTATTTGAATCTGATTTGTTCTCTACAGAGTTAGAACCAAGTAGTTTAAAATTCTGTGCTTCTACATCCTGAACATTGCCCGTGTCAAATCTTTCTCCGTCTATGTTTCCTGTCCTTGTTCTATCGGTGTTTAATGTTGGTAACCTTCTCTCATGCTCATATATGCTTTGCTGTTGCGCTGTGTCCACAATATTATAGTCTGTGCCGTATATATGTATTGTGCATGTTTCTGAGTTTGAAGATTCATTCAGTCTTTTGGGATTGCTTTCACCAGGTTGTGCATTGTGCAACTCCACTTCCTGCGTGTCTGGTGTACCATTTACCTTTGTGTCTGTAATGTGTTGGCTTTGCACATATAAACTGGATGGCTCCTTGGTCTCCTTGACTTGAGTGTCTGTGTAAACAGCCCGTGAAGTGGACTGCCCTCCATGCGCCTCTGATTTTAGTCCCTCTCTGCTTTGATGCGGTCGTATCTCAACTGTGCAAAGGTCTGAGGTGCTGAGCTTCAAAGGGTTCCCATGTTGGTTCTCGGGGCTTTTCCTCCTGCTGCATGTAGATCGTTCAACATAAGTCTCTATGGCATCTCTGTGGCCATCCTTGGCTGTCACCGACACCCTCCGCCTGGCTCTACTCTGTCCAGTTCGGAAGCCACTGCCTGTTGCTCGCCGATCAGTGCAGAAGTTGTCCAGTCCCAGCAGGGCATCTAGAGAGTCCTCAACATCTGGATCTGACTGAAGGGTGTCGCTGTGCCAAGAGCGGCTGTCCAAATACTCAACAGATTGGTCTCCCTCTCCGATGGCTCTCTCGCACCATCCCAGTGTGTCAGCATGTAAATCCCCCTCCGTGAAAGCTGATTCTTCAGAGAGGTGAGGGGTGTCTTCAAGGGCTTCCTGGGGCTGTGGAGAACGTAGAGAAGAGAAGTGTGAGATAGAGAAACAGTTCAATAACACTAGTGTTGGTTTTAAAACTGTTTTTCATACAGCCACTCACTGACAAGCTACCCCCAGAGTCCGTCAACCAAATCCCAAATCAAAACACATAGTACACAACGTATGTCACTTCAGTGCAGTATTGAGTGTTCAAACGTGACTTTAGTAAGCAAATAAGCAAATCATTTCAGCAATTTGAAACTCAATTCAAATTAATTTACACATTTTGTGTAGTGAAATATAGACTTTAAATCATACTATAGCTGCTCTCAATTAGTCATTTTTCTCTATAAATAAAATTGGTTTTGGACACATACTGTATGTGTAGGCTGCTGCTTAGCATCAAGCCTCTGAGAGGCTGTTTCATATGGCACTGATTAGCTGAGAGGCTCAATGTCAAGGGGCACCACTAACTAAAGAATGCCAAACTGCATATAGCATTTACAGGTTGATACAAGGCCTCCACATCTGCCATAAGAAATGTATGCTAGGTTTGCACACCACACAGAAAGTGGAGGCTAGTTAACGTAGCGTGCTAATTGTAAATGTTACTTCAACACCAGTAACCAAGTATGTTATACGGAAGTCAAAGAGCTGGATTGGTAGTTGTTGAATTTCAGCGGAAAATTTAACCATGTTTAATGCCCAGCCACACAGATAATGCCCCATGTACACAAGCCAACACAACCAAGGAGATACACACTGACTTCATATTCACTTTATATTAAAAGGAACACATGTAAAACTAACAAACCTTTTCCCAGTTAAATCACAAATGTTCTCTATATGTTTTGCTGTTAATGTTTAGATCTTAAAAGCAATGTGCACAGACCCTCTACATCATACATATAAATAATTCAAAGTGCCTCTGGTACATTAATGAAATCTAACAGTGAGATGTTACTTACTTTCCAGCGCTTCAATGCAGCTATATTCAGCACAAGAGCAACGAGACGAGCAACAAACCAGCTGAGCATTGCTCCCATGGTGTTCCTCACACATATGCTCACACACATAACCTCACAGTTCATGCAGTGCACTTATAGGGGCTCCTCTTCTCCAATGCCACATGCCTGTAGCTTTCCTCTGCTCTTTAGTCTCCTTGTTTATCTTCCATGATCATCAATAGTGCTTGCTGAGGGCTCCATTTCTTCAATTACAGTTGACTACCTGCAGCGACAGTCCTCTACACATAACACCTTGAAGCAGGATATCTGTACACATAGGGAGAAGCAAAACTTCCCTCTTCACCGCATGGAGCCAGGACTTAATCCAAGCCCAAGACAGCAGGTACACAGTGATCTCTGTGTGTCAATAATGAGGGGAGGCATTAAGAAGCCCTGCTATAAATACACCAGCTGGAACTTCAGGCAGAGCAGGGAGCACGACAACTCAACCCAAGGACAGTTAACCTTAACGCAAGCTCACTCAAATCACATTATAGAGCAGAGAGCTCCATGGGTTGTATGCAAACAGTGGCATGATTTGCATAGTGGTCTTGAATAGTCATCAGTTTAACAATGAAAAGCTGCAGCGACAAAACCTTCACTGCTCTGTTGACAGTATGTGGTATAGATGTGCAGCCAGCCATTATCTCAGACATATCTGGGACACAATGGATATAGAATATGGTTAAAATGGGGCAATTGCTCCATCAAGGTGATGTACTATATTAATGGTATATAACAGTGGTAACCAATGTTGATGAAACAGCTGGTAAAAAGTGTTAGAATTATGAAATTTTCAGGTTAAAATGTGAATGGATACCTGACCGTTATTATGTTAGCAAAGACTATACAGTCCAGATTTGCTTGGATGTGTGGTAGACCAAATGTAATGTTTCCCACTGACAGCTTGACACTGCTCCCTATATCCACAAACCCACCCCATCGCCCAGCCCCAAGCCCCTCAGCCCAAAGGGGTGGGACCAAATGAGAAAATCTTCAGTCATTGGTTAATCCGGACATGCTCCATTCAAAGAGTGGCCAGTGTTAATTTCCGCTAAATAATTAGAGTTGAGTGTCTTAAAGATGCTTAAAGGCTTAGCAGAGCTCCCTTTCTAGCAGACAGTAGAGCTGATTGAGTCACACACAGCCAACTGCCTCCACATTGAACAAGTATTCACATGCTCCATGTTATTAAGCCACGCAGCAGGCACTTATTCACACCAGGAGAGAGAAGCTCTTCACAGGAACAACCATCTCTAACATTTCATCAGTAGCCATAATAGCAATTGTAGCCATCCAGTTAGAATTCCAAACCAACATAATTCTTAATGTCATTTCAACTAGATGAATTACTAATTATTCATATCAAGAATTACATTTTCACCAGGTGAACCCCTTATTATGGAGTGAATAGCGTTCTATGAAGCATAAATATGCCGAATATACAGGTCGTGATTGCGGTGAGGACATTGCACAATTATTTGAGAATAATTCTATTTAGGCCTATTGAGAACTTTCAGCAGTATTCTTTTTATAATTTAAAAGAAAATTATACATTTTATTTCAATGTCTCAATTCATTTGAAACACAAGCTGAGTCGCTGACAGCAAACAAATATTTAACTGTTATTGTGTAACTATTTGAACTCATGTTCCTTACAGCCAACAATATATTTTTGCATTTTTCCTCTTCACTGAGAACCAAACCCAACAGTGACTTCAAAACCAAGGTACGTACGCAACCGTGACACACACACACACACACACCTACACACACACACACACACACACACACACACACACACACACACACACACACACACACACACACACACACACACAGGTCTTGGAGGATTCAATCGGTTTTAGTTCAGCACCAACACCAAACCATGAGTGCCCTTATGGACACTGTACTCTCAAGAAGTATGACAGTATACCATTTTTACAGTGCACATTGCATCCAGCAAGCCACGTCCACAACAAATTGACAGGACAAAACATGCAGCCTGGATTTAGACTTAACCCTACCAAAACAGAAAACACTTTCTATACATAACACAAACCAACACAGAATACCTTTCTTTAGAGGAGTCTTTCATCTAGGTTTCCCTCTTCTTCTCTCTCTTCTATATCCATCTCTATAATAACTGTGCTCTGTCCATCCAATGCTCCACAGAGCCTGTTGTGAATAGACCACCCACCCAGCTTGGAGGGAATGTGGAACGTGGGTGCTGGAGCCATGCTGGGGACAGCTAGCTATTGTGCCACCACCAGGAATCCACTGAGTTCACATACACACATACACACACACACACACACACACACACACACACACACACACACACACACACACACACACACACATCACACTCGTATACATGAATTGAATGAACATACACACTAGGGGTGTGAACGTTTACAAAAATGCCTAACCGTGTACACGACAATTTTTTTTTCGTGTACACGGTTAACCGTGACGTCATTGTCCTCGTGCCCCCGCCGTCTTGTAGGCGCGCGCGCACACACACACACACACACATACGCGTTCGTTCGCCTGTAAACACACAATTGACATGAACTACGCTCGTTTACACACCTCTTATAATAGGTCCATGGTACACACACACACACACACACACACACACACACACACACACACACGTTCGCCGTCATAATCGCGCTTCATTCATTTCCTGATTAATATAGCCTATCGCTTTCTACATGTCCACGTTAAATGCATGTTGAACAGGTGTTATAAAGTTCGGGCTACTTACGAGCGTAGTTCACGTCAACCGGGTAACTTTAATCTTTAGGTTATCTTTCATCACTCTTCCGTGGCTGCGAGCCCCAGCACGGCGACTCCCAGTGTGTGTGTGTGCGCCGATACACACACTCACTCACACACACTCGCCGAGGGACAGACAGATTCTCGGCAGACTAGCTTTTATCCTCCCCAATTAGTTTATTAGTGATGTAAAATCAATAAACGCGTGTCTCCAGAACATATTTAAAAACTTTGAAATTTGAAGAAAAAAAACGGTTTTCGTTTATTGATTTTTCCTAAACGGTTATGATTTACTAAACGGTTACACGTGTACACGTGTACACGTGCACACCCCTAATACACACACACATGCCCACACAAACAAACACGTGCCAACACGAGGAACAAGGCGCATCTTTCTCTTCTCCAAGACACATTAGAGTAAAGTAGAGTAGAGTAGAACCTATGCGACCTGGTTCTATGTCATGGAAAAGCACCGACAGACATCACCTCACATGGCCTGAGGTCTGCCTGACATCTGGGCAGCATCAATTATTAACGCTGATATTTCACCGACCTTTACATCAAGCCTGCCTTACACATGCAGAATAACCATACCTCTAGCAGTGTCCAGCAGTGGATGGAGTTAGTGTTGGCAGAAGGAGACCTACTCTACTCTCGTCACTAACCCTGCAGGTCCTTACTGTTTGTCAGCAGCAGCATCACTGCTCTACTCCCAATGGCTGAGGTCATCCTCACACTGACAGGAGGAGGGGGAAGCTCATCTCTAGAGAATGCTCTGAGTCAAGGAGGGGGGTTGGGGAGAGTGGGTGTTCCTTTGGGTATAATGTGATACCTCAATGTACAGTTAAGCTTTACTGATGCTGCTCAACAGAACTCTTGTTGGGCTTGGAACTGCTATCCTGAAGGCTAACAGGAAATGACAATGCAAAAGAGGCCCTAGAATGTATGTGTCCATAGTAAAACAGGACAGACAGAGAGCAGGTGAAGGGTGATGGGAAAGGCTGCAGTGGTATATGACATCATCATAACAACATTATTTGACAGCTATGGAGGACACTTAATGCTGGAGCAGTGAAGGCACCCTGGACCAGACACTGAATGAGCACAGTTACCACAGCAGAGATCAAAGGGCATGGGCCAGGGCAGTCCTTTAATATGGAGGATACAGTAGGTAGTGCCTTTGCAATTCCAGTGGTTTAAGAAGCACGCTGAGTTTGACAAACAATGGATTAGAATTGTGTTGTGTTGATACTCAGCTAATAGTGTATGACATTTTTCCTTTCAAAAATATTTTTTATTGTTGAGCAAATCAGACAGTAAGTCATAAACAGTCTAATGAGTGTAGGGAGGGCATTTTAGGAGATTTGGGGACATTCTGGATTTGAACGAAACGGGGAAATAACCAAAATAAAGGTTTCTTTAGCAGACAACTGATGCAGTTATTCACTAGTCATGGAGCCAACAATCCTCGTCCTTATTGTCAATAATAATAATAATAATGGATTGGATTTATATAGCGCTTTTATTTCTAGGTGACTCAAAGCGCTTACAGGGTTCCAGGTTCCATTCATTCACACACAGTCATACCGGTGGTGGTAAACTACCATAGTAGCCACAGCTGCCCTGGGGCAGACTGACAGAAGCGAGGCTGCCATTCAGCGCCATCGGCCCCTCCGACCACCACCTCAAACATACAGCAGTCATACACATTCACACGAGGCAAGGTGGGTGAAGTGTCTTGCCCAGGGACACAACGACCATGACACAAGTGGCCGGGCTGGGATCGAACCGCCAACCCTAGGATCATTGGCCAACCAGCTTAACCACCTGAGCCACGGTCAGCACATACTCGGTGGTCAAGACACTGCCTATGTGCTCTTCTTTACTCAATACACAACAACGCATCATCATATTGAGATGTGTCCTTGCCTATTATTGTATCTCCCCACTACCTTCTAATCTAAATGTATCTCTTTTCAGTCAATCAGTTGAAATGATTGAACTTATATTAAACATTTTATAGGAGTGTGAGAGTAACCCTGGTGGTCTAACCGTAAGTGGCCCTCAGCATGTAGTGTCCTGGTATAGAGATAAGGATTGATGGTGAAAGTGGACTGGCTAATGGAGGGCTAAAGTTACCACAGACAGCTGTCTCTGTGTTTGTCAACCACTCAATAATTCATGAGAGAAAAATATCACCAAGCTGCTGTTAACAGCCAGGCCCACATGGTGGCAGCCATATTGAGAACCTGTATCAATGTATATCCTTTGTTATGTGATCTAATGAAGTAATTGTGGGTTAGCTTTCTCTTAAAACTAATGGAATTTAAGGACCATCCCATTCTTAACTTATTTTAAAGTGCCATGCTTAATCCACATTATTTTCACAATCATGTAAGACAGAACATTGATTGTATCACTCAGTGATGCAGCAGAGGCACCACAAATGAGAGGAATTATGGTTTATGATAAGGTTGAGGGTTGTGCTTAAAATATTACAAATATTATATGTAAAATAAATGTATCTATGTATATGTAGTTCAAGTATATTTAAGGGCTGTCCACTACTCTGACTGTTCTCAGAAAATTGTTTTGGAGTTAGATATACTGTGTGACGGCGTTCGCAAAGTGTGCGGTCTAGATAGGGGGTTCCGCTTAATTGTATACAAGGCAACATAGATGTACATTAATCCACTGAGAGGATTAAATATATATTGAGCACAAACATATGATTTCACTTTGGTTTTTATTTTTGTCATTTTATTTTTATTTTTTTTATTCAAGAAGCTCAATGCACACAATGTTCTTCTATGGTGTTGGACTATAGTGTTTGACCAGACACACTATCGCCATACTGGCCAGGCAAGATTACTTGTTATTGTAATGGAAACTTACTGACAAAATATATATTTTTTTTTAAGCGACATTTCAACTTGAAAAATCTACGTCGACTGCAGGGGTTCCAACTGATTATTGGACATCGTTGACTTTCAAGGGGCAGCCCTAGTAGTTCTGGCACCTTGCCTTCACAATAGAGAGATTACAAAAAAGAGCAGAGAGAAATGGTGGAGCACACGCAACAACGGTCTCAAAACTGACTCAAAAGCACAGAAATAAAATGAAATAAAAGACACATTGTCATTTGTGTTGACTTAGCTGCCATATCTCGTGCCTTATTCTGTTCCACATCAAGGGCCGGCACCCAAATAACTCCCACTGAACCTCCAGCCTGCTCAGTCTGACACTGAACCTCCAGCCTGCTCAGTCTGACACTGAACCTCCAGCCTGCTCAGTCTGACACTGAACCTCCAGCCTGCTCAGTCTGACACTGAACCTCCAGCCTGCTCAGTCTGAACCTCCAGCCTGCTCAGTCTGACACTGAACCTCCAGCCTGCTCAGTCTGAACCTCCAGCCTGCTCAGTCTGACACTGAACCTCCAGCCTGCTCAGTCTGACACTGAACCTCCAGCCTGCTCAGTCTGAATCTCCAGCCTGCTCAGTCTGACACTGAACCTCCAGCCTGCTCAGTCTGAACCTCCAGCCTGCTCAGTCTGAACCTCCAGCCTGCTCAGTCTGACACTACACAACCAGCAGCTCTGTCACAGCTCTGACCAAAACCCTAAGCTGCCTGTGTCATCAGAACATTAACCCCAACTGAACTTATGACTGGCCCGCCTCGCCCTCATCTCCTCAACCCACTGTAACATGGCTGCCTGCCAGCAAGTCTGCCCACAACACTTCTGCCATGAAAAAAAATGAAGCTCCCTGCACCCCCTCATGGACACAAATGGCATTGCTTAGTATTAGCAGGTTTAAGCTGCTCTCTGCTGGATAACACTGAAAAGCTATACAATGTGTTGTCTGTGTTGTGGTTTGATTTTAAAGCGGCATGGGAAGATTCAAATCAAATTGAAGAATTTTTTTTTTCAGTTGTTGCACGGTTGTTTATGTGTGTGTGTGTGTGTGTGTGTGTGTGTGTGTGTGTGTGTGTGTGTGTGTGTGTGTGTGTGTGTGTGTGTGTGTGTGTGTGTGTGTGTGTGTGTGTGTGTGTGTGTGTGTGCGTGTGCTCGTGTGTGTACGTGTGTGCGTGTGTGTGTGTGTGTCTGTGTGTGTGTGTGTTATGCCCCGGTCTAGGGGAACCAGAGACACAACACAAATGCGACAAGTACCCGCTCCCCGATCCCCAAACCACCACACGAAGACTTTTTTAAAGTAAAATAAATGGTAATTTATTGTAACTGAGCAAGAATCGAACAAAAGCAACATAAATCTTCAGGGTGAGATAACGCCAAAACAACCTATCCTTAAACAAAAGAACGAGCAAACCCTAACCTAAACATTAACAAAACCAAGAGACAAACCCACCAAAAGAAATGACAACTCACCCCTACGGAACATAATCAGACACAACAATTAACACATGACAAAGAATAATAAGAGTGGTTCGGGAAATCATGCCTCTCGCTGAGTGAACCCTTTGAATGCCCGGAGGCTGATAGTGAGCCAATCACCTTCCGCCACTTTACGGAGCCAATCACCCGCACCTGCACCTGGATAGAAAAGCTCATTCATACGCAGAGGTCTCACTCCCACAAAACACTCAGGAAACCAAAAAGAAAACAAAAGGAAAACAGCACAGAACCAAGAACATACGGCCCAGGGTCGTAACAGTGTGTGTGTGTGTGTGTGTGTGTGTGTGTGTGTGTGTGTGTGTGTGTGTGTGTGTGTGTGTGTGTGTGTGTGTGTGTGTGTGTGTGTGTATGTGTGTGTGTGTGTGTGTGTGTGTGTGTGTGTGTAGTGTGTAGTGCGTGCGTGCGTGCGTGTGTGTGTCTTGTGGGCAGAACTGAAGTCAGTCAACATGAATCAGTGAAAAGGTCAACATCTACCATTAAGTTTGTGTGGGCGCATTTGCTTTGTAAAGTGAGCACTCAAGATCACAAAGGACTTCCATTCAGCGCTCACACGAGGCTAAAGAGGCATTATTCTGTCTGATGTGGAAGAGCACAAGAACAGCAGAGCTAGTACGGTGTTGTCCATCCATTTTAAATGTCAGAATACAGTGACTAAACACAGGAGTGTCTATGGGACATAGGCAGTTCCTTACATAATAATTATGATTGCTCCAATACAACTTCTCAGAGATTGTTGTTTAACATTTGGGATACGTAAGAGTTTTCTTTTTTCCATGAGACATGTTTGTGCTCTCTAAAGATATGAAAAGAGCAAAGATCATCAATCAATCAATTGTTTGTGATTGTATAAGGTTTGTGTATTTGTCCCCTATATATTCTAATCTAATGTTACCTATATCTAATATAGAAGCAGGTCATCCCCAGTGATCCTGGTGTAGAGCCACTACAGCCTCACAGCAATGAGTCCTGGATGGCTGTACCAGGAGATAGTCTTATCCTTTGAGGAACAGAGGCAGCAGTAATTCCATTCTGCTGTCTGCCATTATGAGATGTATCAAGTGGTGGATTATGTGGTTTACATCTCATTACGCCTGTGTTCTTAAGGATTTATTGTAGTCCTACAGTGATGAGAAAACCTCTCCATGACCTAGAAGGTCAGGTAAATTCATCCACACCAGACTCTCTCATCCATGTCTTTATGGACCTTGCTTTGTGCACTGGTGCATTGTCACGTTGGAACAGGAAGGGGCCACCCCTAAACCGTTCCCACAAAGTTGGGAGCATGGAATTGTCCAAAATCTCTTGGTATCCTAAAGCATTTAGAGTTCCTATCACTGGAACTAAGGGGCCAAGCCCAGCTCCTGAAAAACAACCCCATACCATAATCCCCCCTCCACCAAACTTTACACTTGGCACAATGCAGTCAGACAAGTACCGTTCTTCTGGCAGCTTAAGTTCATATGCGAGTCAAGGCAGGTGAGCCAATACTTTTGGCAATATAGGTCCCCTCTGGGCTAAAACTACATGGCATGATATTAGCCCGATTAACAGCATGACCAGTAATGGACATCCAAATTGTCCCCCGCTGGCATGAATAACAACGCATGGTTAACTGTTGGATACGGTAAGTATGCAAGTCAGTGCACACACACACACTCACTCACACACACACACACACACACACACACACACACACACACACACACACACACAGACCTCTTTCACTTATTCCAGCTTGTCTCCCCTCCAGAGGAGCCTACCATGGAAACCTAGCACAAAAGGCAGAGAGCAGTGAAACCAGGCCTCAGAGGGCTGGCTTAGAATACCAATAGCACAGTGTGGGAAAGACGCAGCCAATAACTGCCTGTGGTTCCCTGCAGACTTCATTATTTAGTGTGCGCACACACCCACACCCCCGCACACCCCCGCACACACCCACACCCCCGCACACACACACACACACACACACACACACACACACACACACACACACACACACACACACACACACACACACACACACACACACACACACACACACACACACACACACACGATAGCTTCATTCATTTTACCATGGATAATTATGTACACTCTGGAGAATGAACAGAGGCATAGGAAGTGTCCCCTTGAGCTGTTCAGAGGTAGACCAATGTAACAACCTGGCTACAGGTGGTGGCGGGCCCACCTGTTACTGGGAGGTATAGGGGATGAATGCTTCTACATTATATAGCTTTTTTGGGAGGACAGAAAAACAGCAAACAGGCATGCAATAATAATTCATTCCACAAATATGACTCCAAAACAACCACGCCCATGTTATTGTAGCAACAGTATTTGCAAATATGTGTGGAGACTTGTGACACTGTATATTTAAATGCATAAAGGCATTTATGAATTGGTAGATTAATGTGTTAATATGAATAAGAATTATATGAGTGAATACTTATCTGCAAAATATATGACCTCAAAATACTTAATGGAAATAGCCTGCCAGGCTGTGGAGTACTGTGTAGCCCAGTTGCTACACACCAGCGAAAACAGAAGGGATTAAATGTTGGTATGGAGGTTTGTTTAGTGGTCAGGCCATTTATTGATTTTAATCGAGTAGTTTAATTCTTTCCAATGAGAGTTTCTTATTTGATGCATTACCCGAAGAAGTTGCTCAAGTATCAGCACGAATCGGCAATATCACAGCATGAGCATTTACAGCCTATTTAACACAATTAACAGACGCTCTTCCAGTCAACAACACTGTCTATCTAATGTAAATGAAAACACAGCCTGAATATATGAATATAATTATGTGACTGACACTGCAGAAATGAACATAATACAAACTAAGACAAAACAACGTACTGTATATATAAAAACTTGTGATGCTTCTCCCAGAAAGGAATGTTAATGTACACAATGTTGGAAATTGGAAATAATCGAGTGGTCATCAAATCCCTTCTTGATTAGCTTTAACCAATAGGGTTTTGCAGAAGTGTCTAGAATGAAAATTGTATCGGGTGATATGTTTTTTTTTCTATTATTAAAAAACACTAGGCTGATCTGCTGTAATATTGTAATGTAAACCAAACATGAGGTTTCATGTAAACTGTATTAGAAAACGGGCTGGTTTCCAGTACTTAGAATAGTTGGTGAGTTCCCTCCGGGTTTATTAATAGTTAACAGACAGGGAAACAAAACAAATATGTGCACTGACTGTAGCCAAGCCTGTTTTCAGCATTTAGAGGCTAATTATCTAAATGATGTACACAAGTATACACTACATATGTTGTTGACAACCAAAAGCAAAGTAACTTGGAAGGACTTCTTCAGCCCAGACTGAGGCAGTGTTGTAAGACTCCTTCAGAGGAACTAGATCAGGGGTGTCTGAAGGCCAAAGACTGAAGAATATACCAAAGGCCGGATCAATTAAATGTTATTAAATTATGCTTGATAATTGAATATGCTTAAAGAAAAAGAAAACATCACAGCTTTCCATTAAGGGGCTCTCATTAATCTTGTTTCAAAAAGGGTTGGCAATTCGATTCTCAAAAACAGCAGCCTCAGATTGTTAATTAAAAATGGTTCATGGGCCGCAGTTGGCCCACGGGCCGTAGTTTGCGCCCCCCTGAACTAGATGCATTCATAGATCTATAGCAACAAGGACACGTCATTAGTCTCCTGCTTCAACTTCAAGATCTGTCTAAATAGAACTTGTCTGTTAGCACTCAGGGGATTTTTCTCCATCCGTTATAATGCTTGCACACAATAGGCTGGTGATCCATACATTACAGAAGGTGATAAAAGCCTGTTTTTAAGCATACTAAAGCTGACCACCAGAATTGGGACATCCTTAATCTTTTATTCTACCATACTAAATAGCAGAAAATATTGGTGTTGGAATGCTGCCTAACTGTTTTGAAATTGACAAGGAAATGGTGAAAACCCTGTGAGATGCATGTCTGGTTTATTAAATAGCCATGTGATTAATGTTAAGTGCTCCTATGTCTGTAAGGGGCTATAGTCTGCCACAATCTGTCAGACACCCCAGAGTCTCATGGACATTTTTAATAATTTTAGTGAGAACCCCCCAGGCTTCCGATGGCTTCATTCCACTGACAACAAAGGAAGAGTTTAATAAGTGTTGTGTGAGAGGCTATGTCCTATGAACATCCCTCACAGTTAGGAGTGAGCTGTCCTTTAGCCTGACATAGCGCTCCCCTCCTAAAAAATTTTTTTGACAGATTTACATTTTTGGAGTTCATTATTGGTGTGTTATTACTATTACATATACCGACAAACATTAAAGGGATAGTTCAGTCTTTTTATTAGTAGGCATAGTTATTGTGTAACCTTATGGGGCTGGCGGTCAGCGCAGTCCTTTTTGCAACAGGGACATCTCCCCTTAACTCATTAAAATGACCTTGCTGATCACAGGCTACATAAGGTTAACACACACTTACTATGCCAAAGTACCCCATACAATCCCACTTACTGAACTATCTCTTTAATGCCTTTTCTCATTTGCATTGGTAGCTGCAAGGCCCTTAGATCATAAATATGTTTGGACCGAGAAATATGGTTTAAGCTAAACAACAATACTACATGAATACAAATCTAACCACAGAAAGGTTACCATAGGCCTACATTTAAGTCAAATAATACTCTATAAAACAAATTGCAAGACAACTGATATACTGAGTTACAGATGCAAAGCCTTCCTGTCGGCTGGGTGTTAGAGGTAGTACATGATATACAGTATTTGCCTGGTCTCCGGTGGAATCTGATGACTGTGCATAATGTTGTGTTGGCTTAATCTGTGAGGGGAAGAAAGAAGTCTTTGTGTGCTCATTTGGGTCAAGCAGTGGGGTAAGAAGAGGCGTGTGAGGTTACCGCGACAACAACGTCTGATTACAGCGCCTTAATACAATGTGGCTAATAGTCCAGCACTGCTATTCCTCTTCCAGATAAACTAATCTATTCTAGGAAACTAGATCCACATTAAACTGTGTTTGGATGTAACGGCATGAGCTCTCTCTCTCTAATTCTAATGTGCTATGTGCTGTGCCAAAGCAGACAGTAGGGAGCCCATAGACGAGGCAGTGATCTGCAGTCTTTCCAAAGAGTTAGTTACATTAGGTTTTCCTCCTTTACTGGAATATCCAGAATATGAATATGTCATAATAATAATAATGCTGACGCTGTCAAGAAGTTAACTGCTGAACGGCAGGGGCCACATGTTAGGCCGGTTTCACCCCTTTCTTCTTTGTTTGGTTGGATTGAATTGAACTCTGGTGCATTTCCAACCTTGATGTAGCTTCTTTGTTCAGGTGAGAATACAGCAATCGCAGTCGGAACCAAAAGCGGACCAAACAAGCATACCGGGACCTTGTTGATGAGGTGGTCTCTGTATGCTTCCAAACCAACTCTGGTGATCCAGTTGTGTGAGTCAGAGGTAGTAGTAATATAGTTATATTGAACCATAATGGGATTCCTAACTTGTTTTGATGTCATCAACCCTGCTGGTACATCCAGGTACTACACTGAGCCATAGAAACAGCAGACCGAAAGTGGAAAATAACCCCCTTTTTTTTAAGATATTTGTTGGCATTTTTATGCTTTATTGATAGTGTAGAGACAGAGTTGAAATGGGGCAGAGAGGGGAGTGACACGCAGAGAACGACCGCGGGCTGGAATCGAACCCGGGTCCGCTGCTGGCCGAGGCCCATGGGGGGGACGCCCTACCAACTGAGCTAAAGGCGCCCCCTTGGAAAATAACTCTTCATATGTACTTCAAGCACAGTGAAGCAGGCCCCCTCCGCAAACAGTACAAGGCTGACTTCCACTACAGCAAGATCTCTCCCAAACTCTTTATAGTGACTGCACTGACCGCCATCTCCATAAGGTAATACAATTACTTTGCCTAAGAACCTCATACAACCCCACTTCAAAAATACTGAACTATCCCTTTAAGGGTCCTTGGGGGGAAATATAGGCTGACTGTCAAACTGAAATGCCATGACAGTTGTGAAAAATGACTGAGCACAAATAAGGACACCACATTTATCCTGCTGTTGCAGATCTCAACTCTGTCAAACTCTTCATAATAATTCAGTCTGTATGTTGGTCCTCAAAAGACATTTAAGAACTGCTCATTCAGGAACATTTTGTTTCATGTGAGAGAATTATACAGATTCTGTCATAATGTACTGACTTTGTCATAAAACTATTGATATGCCCACAGTTCATGTTTAAAGCTACACCAAAATACCGATCAAAACACTCAGAGGAATGTGAGTGTGTGTGTGTGTGTGTGTGTGTGTGTGTGTGTGTGTGTGTGTGTGTGTGTGTGTGTGTGTGTGTGTGTGTGTGTGTGTGTGTGTGTGTGTGTGTGTGTGTGTGTGTGTGTGTGTGTGTGTGTGTGTGTGTGTGTGTGTGTGTGTGTGTGTGTGTGTGTGTGTGTGTGTGTGTGCATTGCCCATGTGCTTCCTCTCCAGTAGAGCCCCTGGTCTCCCTGTGGCCAGCAGGGTGTGGATCCCTCACATACCTCAGACCTGAATCACACTGCTGCAGCCCCCCAACAGCCAACTCACACACACACAGTCTGTAATGCTGAATATATAACACTGCTTTTCTGCTTTAGGGATCATTGATTTCTAAAATGTGTCATGTTTAGGGAACTTTACATTCAACGTAGACAGAGGTCTTATTGAAACATTTGATATCCACGTATCGTTATTGATTTGCAACATATTCTGATAAACGTATGCAATATGCATTTGTACATAAACTGGTTTGTCCATTTTAGTTGTTCTCCTCCACAAGGTTGGGGAACAGCATACAATAAAAATGGCAATATAGCAGCAGAGGCTGAACTATGGTTTGAGTCCCTTGTATAAGTCACAAAACCAGGCCCGGCCCTGGGCATAGGCAGTATAGGCAAATGCTAGGGGCGCATCCATCCGCAGGGGGCGCCGCTACAAAAAAAAAAGAAAATGGGCTACCAAAACTTTATTTTAATTTTTTTTACTAATACTGTTAATACTATAATTTAAAAATATGAGTTAAGATTAAAATATGACAACTACTGAGGATAGACAAACTATAAAAAAAAATTGAAGCGCCCCCCTCTCCTCCGATAGACTCTTCCAGATTTCTGGCGATCAGCCAGGTATCTGAACGGTAACTTCACCGGTCGGAACCGGAGGGAAGAGCGCATACCATGTCAAAATGACAAAAGCGCTCTCGTGCCAAGGGAAGACTGAGAAGGAAAAGAAGAGGAGGAAAAACGTGACAAAGACAGAGGTAGGCCTACAGTGACGTTAATGTGATGAATGAATAGTGTGCTGCATTGTTTTAGCCGTTGTAGGAGCAGTGTGTTAACTTGCTAGCTTACTTTTGGAAGATGGGTAACGTTACTCCCATTAACGTTAATTCATCAGAGGCATTTAGAAAGATTTTTCATGTAGCCTACATCCCCTGTCATAATTTGCCAAAGTTTGCCCTGCTTGTAATGGTTATTAGAAAGCTATTCCTTTTCCACTATAATTAATGGTTGTCAACCATGGGTTTATTGTGTTAGTTTACATCAGTGTTAAAAGTGCACAGTATAATAACTGTTAATATTGCCTACTTGAGGCAAGTCAAGTTTATTTGTGAGGCACTTTTCAACACAAGGTAAATCAAAGTGCTATACATAAAGCCATGAGATATCATCAGAAGGCTTGATTCTGATTTAATAAAAAGCAGGAGCAAACTTTCCCGTTTGATTGTACCTTACCTAGGCCTATAGCTTTCCATTACTTACTGCTTCTCTTCACTCTGGTTGGATGCTAAACTGCATTTCATTTTAATGACGAGTTTAATCTTATCTAATTTCCATTTTAAAGCTTTTCACCATGTATTAATATAAATAATGTAACAACATGTATACTTCTCTTTTCTCTTCAGGTTTTCATTTGAAATACTTTGAGCCACCTGTCCTGCAGACATCTTCTCCACCTCAGCACAGCCCAGTGATGCAGCATGAGGAAAAAAGGCTTCAGCAATAGACCAAAAGGCAAGAGTAGTCAGGCTGTAGCAAGGTGAGGTGAGCTTGTTGAGATATGAAGATGAGGTCTTAACATCTAAATGTAGACAGCTCTCTGTTGGAATCAAGTTAAATAGCAGTACAAACCAGAGGTCTCTGTCATTTAATTTTGTAATATAGCTTTTGTGTGGAATTATATTCAATGCAAAGTTATGATGTATTTAAACTATACTTGTAATATATTATAATTTTAAATGTTAACGTCTGCATTTTTTTGTGCAAATCGTAATATTGTATTCATGTTTTAATGTTATGTCACTTGTTTTGTAATATGTTTTTTATGGACCTGACTGCAATGCAATGGGGGCGCCAGCTAAAATCTTGCCTAGGGCGCCAAATTGGTCAGGGCCGGCCCTGCACAAAACAGATAGTGCTGCTAAGATGATAGAAAATGCCACAATATACACTGAACGCCTGGTAGATTTACATTAACTGACAGTCATGAAGTAAACACTTCCCAGTATGAAGACCATCATTCTATCCCGGTCTAGACTAAAAGTTTATTTTTTCATTCATCTCCAGAATGCTCCTCTCATACATCCATATCTCTGCTCTCCTCCTCTGGTCTGTCCTCCTCTCATATGCTTACAGTATATCAGATGACACACACCTTCTTCCACAACCAATACAAAATAACAAATGGCAACCTGTGAGCTCTGAAAAACACTGGATCCTACATAGTGCAACTTACTAATAGAATTGTCCCTTAAACTCCCACATTACATTATCTGCCTGTGTCATAGAGGCTCCGAATGAATGTGGCCATCATTTAAATGCTACACTACCAAAACACACCTGCCTTTGATGCAATTGATGTCAATGACGGGGGTCTGTCTACTTCCTGAAAATCCTGGCGAAACCATTAACTAGTGAAAACACGGGGAGTGGCAGATAATAAGGGGGAAGAAAACTCTCCACAAACCTTGATAATTGATCCTTGATAAAAACCCAATTACTTAATTTATCAATTGCATGTATCAATTGAATGTATCAACATATTTTAATGCATTGAATTGATCTCTAGTCATGAGGCAGACTTATGTTAACAAAATGAGACTTTTGGAGAAGGAAAAATAAAGGGGCATATGAGTAATGTTTCTGTCTGATGAAGTGTCCCTGCACATGCTTTAACAGCTAAAGTATTCACACTGTGAATACTGTCAAAGCCTTCACTCCCAAAAAAGCTGATAATACTTGGATTTTATTTGAAATTTACTTTTTTACCTCCACCATGATGAAGCATTGTTTCAACACTGTTGTAGATCATTCAGATATGTTCTCACCAGTAAAATAGACTGGACACGGATGGGGGCCCATGAGTAACCTATCAGACCACATTATAATCATTCAAGCAGTGCTTCACCGCATGTGATGAGCTAACCTCAACATGCAGCAACACATGTATTGACAGAATGAAACGAAAATGTCCCTTTGTCATCCAGTGAAGTGAAAGGACAACAGCAAAGGAGATTAGAGCTCTTTAATCTTACTATTCAACAGACCGAAAGCAAAGTCAAAAGGCTTACCTGGAAGATAGTGTGGAGGAAATACATAACACAAAGCATTCTTGAAGAATTCAGTTAGGGACGGACAGACATCCAGTCCCTCCCCCCAGTATTTTGCCTGTGCCCGACTCCTGTGCCAGGTGTCTAGGTCTGGACAAGCTTTCTAACCTGTTACTATTTTAAACAGACTTAGCCCTGATCACATAAAGAGAGAAGGAGGGAGAGGAAGAGAAAGAGAAGGGGTGTGACTATCCTGTCATCGGGATTGTGTAACACTAACACAGTACCAGATGACAAGGCCCTGGTTGGAATGGATCTTAAGAGATGTCCCTGGGTGATCCTAGAGGGTGGTCTGGTATATTTAATGGATTGGCCCCGGCTAAAGTATTGTGGAGAGCGTTGTTGTACTTGTAATGAGGCAGATTTTAATCCAAAACACTATAGCCATCAATGTAACAAGAAAGTCCAGCTTACCCTAACTGTAAGACAGGCCAGAGTCATAACCAGAAGATCGGTCCTAAAGGCAAAAACCTTGACATGGGCAAGACAAGTGAATAGAAGGTTCAGGATTCAGGCAATGGTCCAAATAGACAGATCAGGTAAAACAGGAATCATACACTGAAGAGCTTGCCAAAGCACACCAGACAATCTGGCAGCCAGTACATTAAACTGTACCTCTATAAATACTGAGGGACCAATAATGATAATGCTGTGCAGGTGAGGCATCAGGTAAGAGGTTATGAAACGGCATTATGTGACATGAAAACAGACAGACAGTCATGATTGGTTCAACTTGAAAACCCAATGCTGGTCCCTTCTACACTTCAGTTGACCGAACTGTCAGGAAACATGACACAGAAGTAGGGCTGTGCGATACATCGACTGTAGTAGCTATCAACAAAAAATGCCACCTGAGGGGTAAGACATTTAGCAACGAATGGTGGTGGTGTATCAAAAAGGGAGGTCCGCCAGAAGTATACGTTTAACCATTTGTTGTAGAACTGTGCAAAACAATAGACGAGCTCTTAACTTCGACACAATAAATAAAACGATAACAAAACAAAAAAACTGTGTGGCTTCTACAATTCAAAACCCGTAACGTCCTTATGTACACTACGTCACCCCATGATTGACAATGTAAATCCAAAGGTGCGCAAATGAATTGTCCAAAAATATATACAAAACAACACCACTCATAAATACACAAACAGCACACATGGAAACTAGCTGCAACATCAACTGTACATCGTAATTTTAATTCACTTGTAGGACGGTGTTAAGAAATGAAATCTCGAAAAGGGTTCATAGGCTTAAAACAGATATGTTAAATAACTAGGGCCAAGAGACCATTAAGAACTTTTTAAAGCAAATACAATTATTTTAAAATCAATTCTGACACATTCTATGGGCCCTGAGTCATCACGAGACACAGCAATGTACAGTTGTGTATCATCAGCATGGAAACGGTACATTACATTCTCTATCATTTGAGATAGGATTTAAATCAGTGCCAGAAATGCCAACAAGATTATGAAGTCTATTTAAAATAATTGAGTGATCTACAGCATCCAGTGTCCAGTAAAAACAGTTTTATTTGGTTTTAAAACCAAAACCAAAACTGTGAGCCTGTTCATGTCTGCATTGCACCTGAGGTCGTTTATAATCGTAACCAGAGCCGTCTCGGAGCTATAATTGGCCCGAAAGCTAGATTGGTATTTCTCAAAATACAGTTAAAAGTAACTGAATCATTTAATTGATTAAAACCAATATTCTCTAAAAATGTTGCTTAAAAATGACAGATTCGATAGTGGTCGAATTAAGTAAATTATTCATTGTTTTGAAAAGGTTATTGTAATGGGATCTAAAAAGCAGGTTGTCATTTATATTTGATTCACAAATAACTTTACTAAGCATCACAGCATTAAACCAGGACAGAGTTCTCCAGTGTTGCCTCGCATGAAGACAGAGACTGTGCTGTATTAGAAATGCATGGGCTGATCTTGTAATGAACCTGATATAGTCTAATTAATATTATCTCTGAAGTGGGCTGCACTGCACATTCTTCACATTTGGTAAAAGTACTGCTGGATTTAAAAATTAAAGGAATGCTATGATATAATATCGTCACCGTCCAACAATTGAAAAATACAGTGATATTAATTCCTGTTCATACCGCCAACCCCCTGCCCCCCTGTTTATTGATGGTTCTGTCATGAACAGATGTGTCACAACAAACTTCATCAATATTTCTCAATATAAGAAGAATGGCAAGTGTGTCCTACTGCAGTGTGACACAACACTCCAGATATAGACAGAGATAGGACAAACAAGCATGATTCTCACACATCATTATAAGTTATAAATAAACGCATTAGTTTAACAAGGGTTTGGAGTGACAACAAAAAAGGCCTGTCCTGCTCCACCATGCCAATTCACAACTAAAGCATGTGGTTGAATACAGTGAACTCCTTTCAAAAGGACCGGACCTCTGCTGCCGATAACTAAGACCGGATGACTTTGCTCCTGCCACTGTGGCCTCTGCAACAGTTCTTCTACACTGAGATAAACCCTGGGTTACAATCCCTATCCCTGCTGTTGAGTATGGTAGAAAAATATTTAGGATGTCCCAATTCTTGTGGTCAGATTTAGCATGCTTAAAAAATACCCTGATGCGGCCTACTACATCCGGTTGAGATTGTCAGTGTTAAAATCAGTATGCCATTTGGGCGATTCTGACCCACAATCCAGTGAGCACCGGAAGTGACGTCACATCGACAGAGCCTCTGCATGAAAACAACCAGAGATGCGAAAATATAAAAGCAAGAGGCAAGACCAAGGTGCAATGTTATCCCTCCTGCATGCTAACTAAGTTATTTTTATGTTCAGCTGTAGTATGTAGAATAGAAAAAAATATGCAATTTGGAACGCAGGCAAAATACTTTATTCCGTTTCAAATGCAACTGGCTCAACGCAACTAACAGTCAACAACAGCCTCATGGAATGATCAATCCATTGACTTTTACTGTTTCATTTGCACACAATGTAGGCCCAGCAGGACTAGGTGATATCTGCTGTCACAACCAACATTCTCAATAGATTTCTAAACATGATAGGAGGGGGGCTCTTGGTGTTGTGATGAGAGCACCCGCCCATAGAGGCTCAGTAAGTAGCAGACCAGAGGTTCGAATCCGGCCCGTGGTTGTTATCTGCAAGTGTCATTCCCCTCTTTGCCCCATTCTATCTCTGTCTCTCCAAACTGTCAAATAAAAAGCATCAAAATGTCAAGATATAATCGTTTAAAAAAAAAGAATTCTTAAGAACACTTAATGGACACCTGGACCTGGACAGTAGAAAGTGGAAACAGGAGGGGAGAAAAAAAAAGAAAAATCACGCCCCTTTGTCATGTGTCCAATATAAGAGGCACTGTTTTAGAATCAGTACAAGACTGCCTGAAAAGAAAAAGAAAGTTACTTAGTCATTTTTAAATTGAATTTGATATTTTCAAATCCCCTGGTCACATCACTCTGAGGTTAAGCCGACACTCCAATACTAAGGGCTTTTGATTATTTCCTTTTTGAAAAACTCAGTCACACAATTAGGACAAAACAGGCTTAGAGCTTTTCCTGCTCATGTAAAGAACCCTGTGCTGTGTGCCAGACACATCTTATTTTCTACTGGAACGTGTCTGCCAGGAACACGCCAATAAGGTCACACATTCAGGCCTGCTTTCGGAGTTTTTCTTTTGTGTGAAAGGAATAAATGTGATGAAAAGAAATTGTCCAAAGTATTTTTGATTTAGTCAAATTTAAGTTTATTTACCACAAAAAATATTATATATAAAAATATATTTCCCAAAATTACATTGTCAAACAATATTGTTTTGGTATCCGTACTGAAAGTCAGGTATGGTTTTAGAAATAACAAAAATATGACATATTAAAACATTACCTTTTATAGAAGAATTTAACACTAGGTTTGGGTTTTCACAATCACAAAAATGTCAATCCATAATCTTTAAAGTTGCTCCGAGGGACTTTCAGTTTGTGTTGTTTCTAGCGGCCCTTTTGGACAAAAACGGACAGCTTTTGTTCCTGGGTGAGCGTACCCATGACAAAGGCATTAAAGCGGCTACGAGTAACATTTAAATATCTTTTAAACAGCCTCATGTTTCCTCTCATAATCATAAATTACCTTTAACGGCAAACGAGACCATCAGTGCAAAGAAATAAGTTTTTATATCGTTTTTATTACTGCGTTTGGTCTGGTCGCACACCCAGTCTGATTTTCGGTTCACATGCTCTATGGTCACATATCCGTATTGGTCACAGATTTCAGTGTGGCGCAGGAACGCGATTTGAGAAGCCTATCCCTCCAGGTGAGGGAAGGGGAGCGGGAGCCTTGTTTGAGACAGTTATTTGTCGTCATAATAACTGATAACGGGGCTGAACCATCAAAGAAAAAAAAGAAAATGCAATGAAGAAAAGCTAAAAGAGAGAGTGATAGGCGGGCGGGAGGGCCTTGCCAAGCAACGTATAAACAATTTCACAGAGCGAACCTAGACTGCAGTGTTTACTCCTAAATGAATGAGCGGTAGCCTACTAAAACAAAGTTTACTTTGCCTCACCAGCATCATCAGATGACCATTATTCATCGGAAATAGTCATTATTTACAACAACATAAACACATTACCTCATCGTGATCCATACTAACTGCCGTCTCTCGTTCATTCGCTTTGTGTGAGGACACGGAATCTTTCAGCTCCGTGAGAGGTGACACTGCATCAACTCATTGCAATCAGGTGTGTGTGTAGCACTGACTGGCATTAGTTGATGCTGTGTCACTAACCACTCTCACGGAGCCGAAAAGAGTCCGGTGCCCTCACACTTTCAACTCACGGACATGCACTATATTGCTTCCTGATCATTTGAATCTCGCATGCCCGGCACGAGCTAGAAAACAGCTTCACGACAGCTGGCGTCGTAAAAATACTACCGCTTTTGTCCAAAACTAAATAGCATGCTTTGCACTGATGGTCTTCAGAAATATAAAAAAAAGGCTCCTTGTTGTACCTTTAAGTACTGAAATGCTGCCTTGCCTTTCATGTGATAACCAGCTAGGGTAAGGGTTCACCACCATATAGCAAAGTGAGAGACTCCTTCAGGTTCACTGTAAAACAATCTCTCTTGAAATCTGAAAGTGAATACCAATAGCACAAAACCCTTGTTGTTTCTCACAGGTGGGTGACAAACAGTGGGCCCTACATAGCTCCTGGTAACCAACAGTTACAGGAGGAAAACATCATGCATCCGCCATCCGCTGCTTCATTTGCATAACAAGCCCATGCAGAGAGGCCCAGGCCAACTCTGTCAACCTAAAGAGAGAGCCTCAGTACTTTGGCAAAGAGCCCCTCTCCACCCCTCCCACTTCCCCTGCCAGTGACCACTTAACACTGTGCTTTAGCTTTACTTCCACTCAATGAATTATGGATGAGACCGACTTGTAAATCAGCGATCCAGAGCTTTCCTTTGATTAGGTTGAGACATGACAGGACCACCGGCATCCCCTTCATTCAAGCCCATCAGTAGGATCTAGATATTAGTTTATCAAGCACCTCGGAGATCGGAATACGTTCTAACTGGCCCAAAACTACCAGGATTTCTATTCATGTTTGGTTCTACTTTAAGGCATAGAAATGTCTATCGCAATTGATTTTATGTCCACGCCACTGATGCCATGAAGTTATGGGAAAAGCCATTCTGAAAAGCTATACTGCAGTCAGTGTCCAACAGTGATTGGATAGGGTTAAAATACAGTACATCATTGCAATCAGCCGAGTCATACTCTTTTAATTTGAGCATACAGTAAAGTTATTTTCAAGCCACTAGCAATGTCTACTACTTACAGCCAACCATGTGGATAACACATTGTTGAATTGAACACTGCTGTTAAAGTGTTACAGCTGGCTCAGGTTCTGTGTAGTTGGCCAAAAGTAGCTGGAGGGTACTGATTTATTATTGTAAAAAATAAAAAAGGTATCATGGTGTAGTGGTTAGAGATTGTGTAGGTGTGGTAACCCAATCATAGAGCACACACACACAGACAGTGTGGTCTGAGCGTAAATGAGAGCTGACGGGGAATAACAGATGGACATTGTCAGGAGTGAGTGGATGGTGGTGAAGCTCTATCCACACAGACAGAGAGCCAGTGGAGCAAAGCCCATTAACACCATGGCTCATTCTACATTCCTCCAGAAACATGAGAGAAGAACTCTCAGTCTGATTGGTTGAGTGGATTCAGTCAACAGGATGCTCCTCACTCACTATTGTGGCCAACAGGTCAAAGGAATACCAAGGCATCATGTTGGTTATGATTGTTCCCTTTGGATGTTGCAAACCCAAGTCATTGGCTTTCTTTCTATCTCTTTTAAACACACACACACACACACACACACACAGGTGCGCACACACACACAGACACACAAACACACACACTGTAACAGACACACACACACTGGCAGATACACAATGACACAGAAATACACACACACACACACACACACACACACACACACACACACACACACAAACACACACACAAAGATCTGTTGTGGCAGGTCTGGAGGGCCGGAGCGACCTAAATGACGGGGCAGAGCAACCACAGGTCCACAAAAATAAAAAAGTCAGTCATTACGCTGTTTTTGGCTCATTTCATCCTCCTGTGAGAGGAATGCTTTCTTTGGCTCTCCCCTGTTCTAGCGGCCCTTCCAAAGCCTTTCTCTTTTCCTCTACCATTTTCAGCTGCTGGAAGAGTTTGGGTAGAGGTTAGCCGGTTCTACTCTATAAGGCCCTGGCTCACACAAACAAGTGCTTGGTATGAATGCTGGATGAGCATATAAACATGACAGCAGACATGTCAGCTGTGCCTTGACAGCTCTACTTGCAGGCAGCATGTCACTATAGGCCGAGATTTTTAGTGTTGAAATCAGCATTGGTTGAATCTATTTTCTAACCGGTTGGCCACTGAAATGGTTTCGCCTTGGGCTCTTCATATGTAAGGTAAGGATAGTGGTTTTTCAGAGGCATGGAGTTGGTTTCTTGTGAGAAACGAGGTCAGCTATAGAAAAAGAAACAATTTGACAAAACTTCAAATGGTGAGGACTTATTCCCACAGGCACAACCAAGGGATCAAGTTAATTCCCCCCCCCCCCCCCCCCCATCCTTCAAACTACAACAGAACTTCACCAAACACTCTATTCAAAGGGGCTTTAGCCAGAGGAGATGGAGAATAGCACATGCATTAAGTACCACCTGTAAGCTTTAAAGGGACAGTTCAGTATTTGTGAAGTAAGTTTGTACGAGGTACAGTACTTTACTTATTATGGCTGTCAAACTATGTATTTATTTTTAATTGCGATTAATAGCGGATTTTTCCAAAGTTGATCTCAAATGAATGCAAATAAAGTTACTTTGTGAAACAATTTAAAATCCAAAGGAGTACAATGACCTGTGTCCTTTATATAATAATATACAATAACTAGAAATGCAATTCCTGAAGAAATTGTGGTGTGAATGCTGCGCTGCTGAGCTGAAGCTGATACTGAATAACCTTCACTGCTGAATGTTGATGAAGAACGAAAGATGAATATATCTGAATGAACAGAATGGTTGAATAATACAATGAGACTAGGATTTATTAATATTGATTTATTTAACTGAACATTAAACTAATCAACATTTGAGAATAAATCATTGATTAAACAAGACAATTTGCTATTACTTTTCCATTCTTGAATGAATGGTGGTGCCCCTTTTGAACTTTAATAAATTATTAAAGTATTATTAATCTTCAAATTAATTTCTAATAGCTGAATTAATCTGAACCACCTGTACCCGCTACACAACTCTCATCTACACTCAAATAAGGTGAAAGAGACTTCAGTTAAAACAGAGACGGATGTGATCAGCCAACATGATGTCTAATGTAGGCTTAACTTTAATCTTTCTTTGTTTTTACTATTTCTTAAATGCAATTTCTAATGTCTAATCTTGAGTTTTTTGTATGCCCCTGTAAAGCACTTTGAATGGCTTTGTGTCTGAATTGTGCTGTATAAACAGTGGTGTAGTCTACGTGATACGCATGTATACGCAGTATACCCACTAAGAAAGCTCCAGCATTTCCGTATGCCCACTAAGAAATGCAAAATGACACGTAACAAATTCGATAGTGACAGAACTCAACTGTCATACTTTCATTCATAAATTCAACCTGTGCGCTGTGTCCCTGTGGAAGTCGCAACGGACTTATAATAGATAAGCGGGACCACCAGGCATTACCCCACGGCCCGTTTCATTGCGAACGGTTGGGTAAACGAAAGGGCGATGTCCAACCCGAAAATACTCGCAGTGCGACGCAACATTCAATACATTGACATATGTTTAATGTACAAATGCTATGCTGCATATTCAAGAAGAGGCTAGTAAGGAATCCTTGCCTTGCCTTGCCTTGCCTTTCAACGGTTGGTGATTTTTCGGAACGTGTAAACGTTTAGAAGTCACACCTATAACATACATTATGCTGTGTGAAAAAACAGGAATATCTTGATATTTGCTTGCATGCAAAAGTCAATGGGGGAAAGTTTGACTGTGTGGTCAGTCAGACTGGTACTGGTTGGATTGCATTAGCATACAGACGCCACTAAAATTGGAAGGGCACAACATAAGAAGAAAGGAGAGGAAAGGGCTCAGCCACTGTGGGCAAACCTCTGCTCCCAGTCTGGCTTCACCTTTCACATCCGCTCCTCTTTAGGTGGAGCCACTGGTTTGGTCTGGGCTCGGAAGTCACAACATTAGTGGTCAGACTCTGGAGGGAAGCCTAGTGTGAGCACACATACACACACACGCACACACATACACTCACACACACTCACACACACACACACACAAACACACACACACACTAGCTCACTGTCATTCACTTAAACTGCCTCTTTTCTTGTAATCTATATGTTTCCAGGTGCTTCAACAACTCAATCTTCTAAAAAGTATATCCATATTTGCGTAAAATGTAGGAGCGCCACTTTAAGCTCTTACAAGTAGAACACACTTTAAAGCTGTAATACGCCATTTCTAGTGGCCTGTAAATGTAGTTGGAGGCACTTCTGGACCAGAGTTTCTTTCAAAACCGAACATGATTGACTGCATGAAGTAAGTAGTTCTTACCTGCAGAATGCTTTCTCTTTGTGTTCTGATCCAACATTGTGACCCAGAAGTTATGAGAAGTACAGACAGAGAGAGTCTGTATCGCTACACTGTCTGCACAGTGACACTCATCCAGGCATGCGTGCTGCGTTCGATTGTACGTGAAAAATGGCAGCGCAGCCTGTGTTCTCCACAGCACCGCGGAGCTGAACACGGTCTCTCCTTTCTCCAGAACATTGTCAGGAATATAACTGTCCAATTATTTCAAAGCAGATGATAAAATTATGTTTATAAAAAGGGGAGATGACACCTGTTACTCTCAGTTATTAATGAGTAGCCTAGACTCCAGGTGAGCATGCAAGGTGCTCTCCGCTTGGAAAGAAAAGTAAAGAAGAAGCAAGGCTTACTTCAGGCACATTCGCTCCGAGCCAACAACAGTTAAGAAGCCTTCAATAGGGAATATGGGGATAAGATTCAAAAACCGACCGGTCTAACGTTCCGTTAATGAGGAATTAGTCGCGGTAATTATTCACGGACACGGAGTGAGCATTACGCGGTTGGATAAACAACTATCTGCTTTGGTGAGTTATTTATATGTATTTAAATTGTAGGACAATCATCTTATATTATCTGCTGCCCTTCTTATTTTAAATGGTGATTTAGGATATTTTTTTGTTACAACTACAGCCCATGCTTTTTTTCTCTTTTTTTCTCCCCAACGCAGACCTACTTGATCGGATTAAATTATGGTTTAGGGTTAGAGGGTTAGGGTTCTAAAAATTGAAAAAAGTTTAACGAGGAATCGATTGATCCTCGAGGAATGCAAGCAACCACACGAGTAGTGAAAACACTCGTGCCCATCCCTAGTAGCTATTGCACTAAATGGTAACACTTGAATACGTTATGCAAATATGCAACTTGTTTGTTGAAATGTTAATAAATGGGAGATTCCTCAAGCAGCCATCTCTTTCCCGACAATCCCCTCTGTGCACAAATTCTTACATATGGTAATTAAACATTAGAACACCTGCGGCTTATAGTCCAGTGCGCCTTATAGTGCGGAAAATACGGTAATACAAAATCTTTCATCAGTGGGTCATATGCTCAATCACCATTGTTTTAACTCACCATTTGATACTACATTTGAACTAGATAACAATCTTACAAAGTATAGCTTAAGCCTCTTACTTTAATATAAGATTAGGTATGTGAGAAATAATATTGATCTTTAATTGATTGTCATTTGCATATACTGTATCTATAATCAAGTGTATGATGAAAATGGGTTACTACAAGCTGCCGTGTCTAAATGTGATAAAGTGATTAGCCCCTTTTACACAGCCAGTGAAAGCCGGGAATATGCCGGCCTTTCGGCCCTCCGCCCTGCTGTATAAATGCGACAGTTGCGGAACGAGGGAAGAAAGGTGCGAGAGATTGTTCCGGGAATTTTACTACCTCGGGGGGTAGTAAGATTCCCAGTTCCGCCTCTCTGTTTAAATGCAGCCAGCTTGTTGATGCGGAACAGGGGGGCGTTTGACGTTCCATAGCCTACGTTCTAAACATGCGACCATGTTAGCAGTTGAAGGACGTGTGTTTAACATTAACCACGGCGGCCTGATGTCCCGTAAAAATCACCAAATAAAAGGAACAGCGTATAATCTAGCTGGTCATAAGGTCCGCTGCTCAATCCAAACTCCTACGCTTCATTTTGCAGAGTGTATGAGTCTATTTCTGCCCAGGGGAAGTTGTCCAATGGGAAAGCTAGGCTAAGCTAGGCTAGGCTAAGCTAGGCTAGGCTAAGCTAGGCTGCCGCCGCTATTATTATACTAAATCTGACCATATATCCACACTTTATTTCTGTCTACAGTAACGTGTATGTGTCTGATTGGCAGATCGCTGCCCTTACAAAGAGACTCGCTCACAGCCAACCTGCCACAAACACACACACACACACACACACACACACACACACACACACACACACACACACACACAGACACGGCGGCCTGATGTCCCGTAAAAATCACCAAATAAAGGAACGGCATATAATCTAGCTGGTCATAAGGTCTGCTGCTCAATCCAAACCCCTGCGCTTCATTTTGCAGTTTATGAGTCTATTCTGCCCGGGGAAAGTTGTACAATGAAGTGGGAAAGCTATTGCTATGCTAAGCTAGTCTGCGACCGGATCGCCGCCGCTATTATTATCCTTACGTCTGAGCGTATATCCACACTTCATTTCTGTCTACAGTAGGCTAACGTGACTTCACACACTGTGTATGTGTAGGCTATGTCTGAATGGCAGAGCACTGCCATCACAAAGAGAATCGCTCACAGCCAACATGTCACACAAACCCAGACACAGAGGTGAAGCAGTGAGCGGATTGATTGTGTCAGTTCGGTTAACAGTCCCAGTGATGTTGGACTCAGCGCGTAGCGAGATCAACTGGCACATCGTAGGGACAGTAAAATACGGCGCTCTTACTGAAAGCTCCAGCACTTCTGCTCTCAATTCACCGGCCAGTGTTGTTGTTGTAAAGCAGCTGACCGGCGCGGCGCTAAATGTTTACGTCACACCTGACGCTGTTTACAAGCACCTCTTTCATTCCGGAGCGCTGTGTAAAAGGGGCTACTGATGCGCCAGCAGGCCGGCGTTGCTTGGTTCTGTGTAAATAACACAGAAGCAAGCAAAGCCGGCATATTGGAGTGATGTTGTTCCGTCAATATGCCGCAATCTCTGTGTAAAAGGGGCTATTGACTCTAAGTTGTTATGCATATCTGTAACATTCCTCTGATAAGGAAGTCAGTGGTGAACAAAGACAGATAGGGAAGATGCTAGTGAAAGCGGAGACACTAACCACAGCCTTCACACAGCCATGGATACAGTGAGGGAGCATGGGAAATGGGACAGCTGAGTGCTTCCTTCCCCCTCAGCTTGGCTGGATGTGAAAAGAGACAAATTCCTGAGTATCTCTCTTGTGTCAACTTTGCAACTGTGTGTTAAAGCCTGGACAGCAGCCCATCACCCCACCAACCCCACTACAGCCCCACAGCCAATGAAAGGAATGTGACGGCTTTGCCTCCAGACACAGACTTACTAATGACTGTGTGTGTGTGTGTGTGTGTGTGTGTGTGTGTGTGTGTGTGTGTGTGTGTGTTTTACATGCACAGTTAAGTGGAGCTACGGTTCTATAGCTTCACCAGGCCATTTAATTGGACTACTGTCCATGTCCCAGTTACAAGCACAAAAGCGAAATCAAGGGTTTCCTATATAATCAATAGCACTTCTACTATATGTTTGGTCTGTCAAAGCCCCTTTGTTTATATACCCGTTTACAAAGCCTAGGCTGTGTATAAACACTTGAATTTGTTTAGGGCACACACAGTACTACGGACAGGATTGAATTTGACAACAAGCGTTCACCAGAATCTACCATTATCTGGGCTTTTGCCCATTGATTCTTGGTATTTCAGTATATTGTTTAGTGTGGTCACAGTTAAAACGTTCTTCTTAAAATGACTGGTTTGGTGAAGTCAAAAATAGATTAGTGAAACGAGTTAAGCCATGTCTACTCCATTGTGGCTGTCTGGCAGAACTACGGAAGACATATAAGTTAATTCTTTAAATTCAGAACTTCACTAAGGTAGGAAATATATTCAGAAGAAACTAAATAAAATCGCCTAGTGAGAGTGATTTGAAAATTTACGACAACTGTAGTTTTACAAAATGGCAGATACCTCATACAACCCCACTTTAAAAAAAAAATGAACTATCACTTTAAGATGTTTTAATAAATGAATGAATGGATACTGAAATCAAAAGTGTACACTATGACAAAACTAAACTGCACACATTAATAGTGTGCTTCCATTGCAGTTGCACCAAAGAAAAGCTTGAGTTCAGCTGCTAGGTTGTGGACATTGTGGCCTGACAGAGGGACCCACAGAGAAGATGGCAGCTGCCCAAAGCCCTGGGAGATGCTTTCAAACACAAATGCACTGACTCTGAAGGCTGTTACATACTCCGCGAGAAGAAAGAACAACGTTCTCGGTGACAGAGCTGAGAGAAGAAAATGACGTCATTTTCTTCTCTCAGCTCTTGTTTAGCTGTTCTCGCAGCTTGTTCTCGACACATCACCCGGGCCGAACTTTCTTCTCGCAGCTTGTCCGAGAACTATTGTGTGATTGGTCAGTCTGAAGTCAATGAGGAAAGCGAAGTGAAATCAGCTGGCACTACTGAGTCAATTACCATGGTAACAATGCGCCGCGGTGAGTAGTTCGGCAGTTGAGTTCTCGTGAAGTATCTAATGTCAGACCAGAAAGAACTTCTCGCAGCTCTGTCACCGAGAACTTTCTTCTTTCTTCTCGCGGAGTATGTAACAGCCTTAACACTGTAGACCAGGGGTCCCCAAACTACGGCCCGCTTTTTATTGGCCCGCGGCCGATTTTAAAAAGATAATGTAATATGGCCCTTTGAATTTTTTTTTATTTTTATTTTTTTTGCATTTCTTAGTTAACCCACTAGTGGAGGGGTGTCAAACACTGATTGATTGGCCCATGGCACATTTTAAAAATATAATGTAATATGGCGCTTTTCATTTTTAAATAATTTAAATGCACTCATTATATTACAGAGAAATATGTCCCATAAAAGACAATGAGCAACAAGCCCATCCCAGGACCCTGCATAATATTTTATTTTAAATTAATATTATTATGGAAAATCTATGCGTCCTTCTCCAATAGCTTCTAATTCATCTGACACAGTGTCTCCATTTTTTTCATACAAAATTCTTCAGATTTAGCCTCTTAATTTCCCTCTCAAAGTGCACCAGATTCATGCATTTCGCTTTAAAAACTTTAAAAAATCTCCCGGGGGGCATACCCCCGGACCCTCCTAGGAGGGTCGGGACCTCGACTGGATACTATTTTCACCCTGCTGGACATTGGACGCAAAGACAGAAAACACTGGGTGTATCATTGGCATATAAACAAGAGGGGAAATGTGTCTGTTTAATGTGCAAGGAAAGTGTTGCCGTGAAGAAGGATTACAATTTACGAAGACACTATGAAACTAAACATCAGAGCAGCTACATGTCCTGATAAATGTGTTATTTTTGCAAAGTGGCTCGGCCCTTCGTAGATTTTTCTGTATGTGGCCCTCAGTGAAAAAAGTTTGGGGACCCCTGCTGTAGACTATACTACCAGTGAAGAGAAGACAGTGAGTCAACCAGGAGAAAGTGGTCCGTCTGTGTGCTGGCTGCTGGATCAGCTCATATGGTTGCTGGGTTTGACATCTGTCCAGAAACTTTTTTTTTTACTCAAAGCCATGATTCTCAGTCAAGAAAAGAGAAAGATAACTGTAGACACACACCCCCCGGACCATTTCCCAGAATGGAATACAATTGCATTTAATGATCAATCAGTATGCAAATGAAATAAATATGCCTTTCAAATAAATACTTAAATAAATATATGAGGAAATACATATTCTATAAATGAAACTAAGTACAAATTCAGTTTTTTATTTATTTATTTCATAATAAAGCAATGTCCCTCACAATTTAGTGAGATGTTTTCATTTATAAGGGACATAGTTAACATGCTTTATGATTTCTGTTAATATAATCCAAAGAATATAATTCCCATGTTTTATGTTTTCGTGTATGTGTGTTAACAATTTTTATTGAAAAACAGTCGTAGTCAGATGCATGTCCTTGCGCCAAGTGCTACACAATTTGATTAATGATATTGTATTTGGGATGCATCTCAATAAGGTAAGAAATATCAAAGGATGGAAAGCTAGAAATCTGACACTATACCCTAGTCTGAGAGTAGAAGCTTTGTTCAAGGTTCATAATAATGTTAGCTTGAATTAGCTTGTTGAAGTGAGGTATCTAACCTTACAGTTGGTGTTAAATGAGCCTGGTCTTTGGTTTGTGTTGCCCTACCTAGTTAGGCATAAGTTAAATTAGGGAAACTATGGAAATGTTTAGTCGTCACTTCTTTGGCCAGTCGTTGAAGACATGAGTGCACCGTGGAAATGAACAGTGTTTATTAGTAAATGCGTTGGGAGCCACTTGGCAAGCAGACATTCAATAAATAAGGTGTAGTTTAAATGATCGAGACAGAGAATCTGATACTGTGGCATGTCCTCAAAGTGTGGAGTATGAAAAGGAGAAAGATCCAGTGAGTGTGCTAGGGAGCCCTGCCAGGCAGACAGTCTGGACTGGGATCTTCTAGGTTCACCAGAGGGTCACCACTAACACTGGGAGCTAGTTCACTCCCATACACTGCAGCGTAGAGGCTCCACAACAACACACACACACAGAGGGGGCTGCTGCATGGGGCTTTCAACAGCTTAGGCACTAAACTCCACTTGACTCTTCACTCTTTGAGTCTGGTGGTGGTCATATAAAACAAACAGTCGTCTTTCTAAGATCTTTTTTGATGAGTTGAGAGCCACTGCACAGAACAGTATATCCTCCTCTGACCGAGGGGGGCTGCCTAAGGTAACACCAAAAAGTTGGAAAAGTCCTGAAAAACACAGCCAGAACCCTGTGTGCTGCCATATGGTTCTTTTACTACAGTTAGTCAGTAGCTGAAGTCATGTGAGCCTTTTGAAATTCATATAACAAGCGCATTAGCAGTGATCCAGAACACATTCAAGCAGGGAGAAGGGGGAACAGAGGCTCACCTAAAGCCTCAAAGGCCTTCTCAGTCCTCTTACACTGTGTAATGCTTGAGTGTGTAAACTGCTCTCAATGTCACTAGTACAACAAGCAAATGTAGACATATTGAGAGTTCCCTATGTAATGTAAAGCAGTAATGTAGGCCCGTGGCATACTGATTTAAGCAGGTGTTCAGCTGTATGACAAACAGACTTCCTCAACTTTGGATGGGATCCTTGAAAACACATATTGACAAGTTTTGATGTAGGGTATCTTTCATCCTCTCACTCTGCACGAGCACATGAAGCACGAGCCAATTATTAAAGGAATAGTTCAACATTTTAAATTGTTCAGCTTTTTGCCTCACTCTCCGGCGCAAGAAAGGCGACAGAAACCGTTCCTGTAACTGTGCGTGCATTGTTGATGTAGAAATGGGCAAAGGTGTCTCATCCAGGTTAGCTTAGCTCATCCAGGTTAGCTTAGCTCATCCAGGTTAGTTTAGCTCAAACACTGGTAGTCAAGGAGAGCAGGTCAAAAGATAAACTTTACAACATCACTAAACACACTTGTGTGCTTGTTGGGACTTGTTTATTTACCACGTTAGGTTGCACACTATATTTGCAGGGTTTTTCCTGGCTCAGAATGGGCCTTTGGGGGGTCAGTACGCGACCGACTTTTTTTGGGGTCGCGACAGTAAAGGCAAACGGTTTGTGTATTTTAAGAGGGGTGTTGGGTTGGGAGAGGGGAGTTTCTGTCCAGCTCAAGAGCATTTCAGTCAGCCTGTCAATCACTGTGTTACCATGGAGCTCACTGACGCTTATGAAATCACAATAAACAACCTATATATGAAGTCAAAATACTAATAATGACTAGGCCTACCTATTTAGGCATAATACTTTAATTGTTTCTAATTGATCTAAACCATGGAAGAAGGTAGGGCTGCTCGATTATGAAAAAATCATAATCATGATTATTTTGAGTAATCACATTGTGTTATCACGATTATTAAAGACAGTTAATCATTGATTTAAGAACATTATGCATTTATTTTACTTTTAACAAGGTTTTTTTCTAATAACACCATGACTTTGGACTTTAAACAAAGGCCTAATTGAACTGAAAACAGGGAGAATAGAAATAGGCTAAATAAGTGAAACATATTTTTAATAATTTAAAAAAAAAAATGTCAAAATAAAAATAACCAGTTGTAAATGGTGTTGATAGGTCACGTCTTTTGCTAGCATTGAATGTAAGGGCATGATTTATTTATGTCATGGAGCTGGCTGGATAGGCAGTTGCATTGTAGTGTTGACAGTTGTGGTGGCAGGAGTTAAGGAGCTTTAAACTTCCTGTGTTTTTATTCATTGATTGCTTGGTCATAGACCACTATGATTCGACTTAAAGTGAATAAACGAATTGGTCGGGATGTTTAGAGGTGCAGATCAGGTCGTAGGCTATATCACTTTTCTTTCTCTCTCTCTGTCTCTCTCTCTCGGTCGCGTATGTCACGTTACTCGTGTGTGACAAATCTTGCACATTATTTTAGTCTGTTGTGAGTCTGAAGTGTTTTCAGACAACACAATTAGTTTTACCTTTATTCTCGTCATCTAGAAGTTTTTCAAAACACCCGGCAATGCGCAACATCTCCCTCCTACTCTGGACCGTCCATGCTCTGGACGAGCCGATAGCTAAACTCAGGTAAGGGAGGGGCCGAGCGGAGCTCACGGCTGAAAGGGTGCGCTGCATTTATAAGCCTGCATGCCCCGGCGAGCGGAACAATGATAGTTTAATAACGATTATCCCCGACCTGATTTATTTTTTTACAACTGAGATTGCAAGTAATATGACTGGAATGGCGCGGAAATGGAAACACATTTGGAGCCGTTTTAAGTAGATTTTTATTTATTTATCTATATAAAAAAAAAACACTTTGGCGCTGAGGATTTTCCTTTGGCGGGCGCTAAAATTCCTTTGGCGGGCGCCAAAATTTTTTGAATGCAGGAAAAACCCTGTATTTGTACATGTTAAGTCATTTTAAAATGGAATACATTGCCGGTCACGTATCATTTTGATTCTAAAAAGTCCCAACAAGCACACAGGAGCGTTAAGTGATGTTGTAAAGTTTACTGTATACTATGTGCACGCACAGTTACAGGAACGGGGAGAGCGAGGCAAAAAACGAGGCAAAAATGTTGAACCATTCCTTTGACACATCATGACTTACTCATGATTTAGAAATTTTAGATGATGTAACTGTTGGGCAAAATAAGTGAATGTAATTGATAGAGGTGTATGGGGCAGTGTGTGAGTGAGACGGGTAAGAGAGCCTGTCTGTGTGGTGATGCTAGAAAGGCTTCTTACCTGTAGACGAGCAGACTGGCATCTGAGTTTCTGAAGAGAAACAGAAAAAATGACAGTGTTGACTACATTGATTCATAAGGCGGCTATAAGATTACACCTTTAAGATAAATGGTTCCATACACATTGAAAAGTTCTTCATAGGAGGTTTAAAACTGACTATGAGGAATATTTTTTTTTTGTTTTTTTTTAACCTTTATTTATACAGGTAAATCCCATTGAGACCGAAGACTCTTTTGCAAGGGAGACCTGTTTCCCTTTCCCACGTTACCATTCACACACACATTCATACACCGATAGCAGGCTAACTATCGACATTCACACGTTCACATGTTTAAATGTTTATGACACAGTTTAATTATGACCTGTAACAGCAAACGAGACCATTAGTACAAAGAATGCTGTTTTTATATAGTAATTATTAATGCCTTTGCTTGGGTCAGATTCAGAAAGATACTTCAATGTTGGACTTAACCGAAAAGAGAAGAGCCATTTATCAACATTGCTGGTAATCTGTGAATTAAGTGATCAATCAACCTATACAGATGAGTCAATCTAAAGGAGGCAGTAGTACATAGGGGATGGACTAGAGACTGCACTGATGCATGCAGGGAGGCAGCAGGTGAAGGCAAAAGACTAACTGAGATGAACAGGCTCTTCCAAAAAGTGGCTTTTGTTAAATGAGAAAGTGGTTGATGTCAGTAGTCTGAAAGAAAACTTTTCCATTCACACTCAAGAAAACCTCATCTGAAATATGAGTGGAGACAAGTGTAGAGCGTGCGTGAGTTCAGATGTCTAATGAGCTAAGGCCTGGCCCTCTGTGTGTGTGTGTGTGTGTGTGTGTGTGTGGATGCTGCTGCAGGCACATTCAAGGCATGACTTTGCTTGTTGCTGCATTCGGCGCTGCAAAGACAAGAACCTAAGTCCGTGGACATTTAACACCTTTTGGGAATCCACCCTCTTCCTGACACGCCCTGCTCTCATTAAAGCGCCTAATGACTGTGTCAAGTCAATGTGCAGACAGTCATGACATTCATGCACTAACTAAATCACGGATGAGATTGCAATAAAAACATGGCAGAGACCTAAAAACATCCGGTGGACCGTTAGTTAAATAATGTGTGATGTAATATGGGTCACATGTATAGACTGACTGAGAACACAAAGGTATAGCTAACCCCTTGTTAGACAGCATTATTCAACCTTATTTTAAACTGGTCCTATAAACATAATTAAAGCCTTTATTATTATTAGGGATTAAATGTGTATATACATGTTGTTGTTTGGTGTTTTGTGCCCCCAACTGAGCCTTCAAGGCAACGCTGGTTAGGGTTAAGGTTAAGGTTAGGGGATAGGGCCTTCCTTCCAGGCAGCACTGCCTTGAAGGCTCCATTGGGGGCACAAAACACCATCGAGCACACATTTTCCCCATGCTTAGCCAGTGAGGGGGGCTGAATAAATGTTGTTTTTGCCTTATGAAGGTCTAGCACCGAAACGTTGCCACCGAATGAATACATTTATATTTTTACAAGTAAGACGGTGTGCGGGAACCTCTCTTTTTTGCTAAATACATAAATAGCTGCATACGTGCGTGGATGATTTGTGGGGAAAAGGGGTCAAAGGATTGACGTTCCACCACAGCAGTGTAAGCTCACCATGAGGCTCCGTACAGGTTCCACCATTGCAAAGAGCCAAGCGTCAGCACTGATGATCTCATGTGTAAACAGAATTATCATTTCATCTTTAAACTCCAGTCCACGCCATGCTGCTCCATTGACTGTGACTGCATGGTCAGCCATTTCCAAACATGTGAAAACATTTCACAAACTAATCCTGCCATGGTTCTAATCTTGAGGAGTTATTATTGTACATTCTTTGTTCATTAAATATACGTCAATGTTTCTTGCATGGTCCTTAAACATACCACACACACCCAATAATGCTGCTGTATATAACATGCCTGTAACCCTGTGTGAAGTTAGGCATGGTGTTTCTGTTTTCAATTTAGCAACTTCATGCAGCAAAAACTGCATCTAGCCTGACTAATAGAAACTAATCTGGCCTAATGCTTTACTTGTCAGCTGAGCTTGTAATGTTCCTGTTTATTTGTCTGTTTTCTATAATATCACCTAGTAGCCTACAGTAAGTCTGCTACAGCAACAATAAAAAATGTCTGGAGTGCAATGAAGCAGTCTGACGTTATGGATAAGGTACAACAAGGGTTTGGAAAAAATATCTCAGTTGAATTATGGTTTGCATTTAGCCTGTAGGCCTAATGAAATTGGGTACTGCTGAATTTAATATTATAATAGCCTATTTAATCAGGCCTATATCAACAATGCCACTGTAAAATTCCTCAGTAAAGTTTAAAACAAAAACTATTTAAAAATCATTGTTAGCCTGGTCTTTGGTTTGTGTTGCCAAATCATTGTTAGTTATCATGATTCCGAAAGTAGAACGTAGGCTACTGAGTTTATGAAGTAGGCCTACCAGAGTTGTATTCCTGAGTGTTTCGTTACCTCGTCTTGGGAGAACACTTCAATATTAAAACAGTCAAACATGTTGGTAGGCTAAAAGCTTCGTACCTGGTACCACCTGAGCAGCGCCCAGCAGAGCAGGTGAGCGGCCAGACTGAATTTAGCGCTCCGGTATCTCTCCGGCAAACACGGCTCCTCTCTGCGGGCCGAGGCGCTACTCTCTGCGGACACGTCTTTGCCTCTGCCCGGGCTCTCCATGCTCACTGCCCCGGCTGATCACTCTGTGTTTGAGACGAGGGGAGGGAGGGTCAACGTGCCACAGCTCAGAGCTCATCCACAGGACCGTGGTGGTGAGACTGTGTCGGAACAGTGCACGGGGTTTCGCAGACCGTCGTCTCCCATAGTGTGTCAGTGTCACTCTCTCCACTAACTTTTTTCCCACGCACTTGACGCTGATGATGCCAGCAGCGAACCGCTCCGAGATGATCACTTCGCCGCACGGCCGAGGTTCAACTTGCCCGCAACTTTGAGCCCGGAACACTTACTGCAGTACCCTGCGTTTATTTTTTCTATTTAAAAGTCCAACGGGCCCCCAAGCTAGTCCCCAACTGCTGCTTGCGCGCTCATTCACAACCAGTAGACTATACAGCGGCAGCCTCCCATGACTATGTTAATATTGCCTCCAATATAAGGGCTTGCTTGGAGCGTCCCCTGCTGGCAAAATCATTTAAAACATGCCGACGAGATAGAGGGCTATCTCCCCCTTTTCAAATTAGCAGATTACACTCAACTTCAAAAAGGCATACTAGGTAGCCTACTTTTGGAGAATGTTTGTTAACAAATCGCTTTTTGTCAAAATCAGTGAATATCTCCTCACAGTCTGCTTCCTGAAGAAGCCCAGATTTCACACCCCTGTCACCAGATATTCACTGCATTTTAACAGCATTTTAACAGCATTCTTATCACATGATTTTACAAACTGATGTCAGATTCTGAGGTATTGTTTGATCTACTCCGGTGCCATCATGTGTTTCTGTGTTGTATCAGTGTGGCAAGTTAAACAGACACATGAGAGATGGACACAATGATTCAGCTGGAATGACTAAACAACAGGAGAATGTAAAACTCAATTTTAATTGAAATATTTTCTGTCTCAATACAACTCAGCTCACTGCTGACTAAGAGGACTGACTCAAGAAACAAGAGCATTCAATCCTGAAACATACAGCACACCAAATGTACTGTATCATAATGAACAAACAATGATGGATTTTAGGACTTCAGTGATAACGCACCGGGGCCAAAGTCAAACATCTTGAAACGTGCTAACAATGAACCTAACAGCCCTTAAAATAATCTTCCAACAATAGGTGACAGCTACTGGTCTAACACTGGGCGTTGTACAATGTCTTATTACCAGAGAAGAGACATAAATCTTACTGGATCTCAACTTTGTGCAAATCCTCTACAGTGACGTACACCACCTGAAAGGACACAAACACATGTACACATCGTTATACTTTGATCAGGTTTGAATTTAACATTGACTACAGTTTTTTCTACAGTACACAAACTGAAATCGGAGCGTTTCAGACAGAGGCTGAAAAGAGGCGATTTAGAAAAGACACTGTGAAATATTAAGTTTTTATTTTTGGTATCCACACCATGAAAATACCTTCTAGTATAAACACTAATTACAAATTGGAACCTGAAAATGAGCAGAATATGGGACTTTTAAAGTGTGTTTTGGTTGCATTCCCATTTTGTTTTTAAGGATTGTTTTCACCCCGTCAAGGGAAACATGTCTGTACTCATTAGAGCCACATCCTGGTCTAGACATCCTCCAGACTCCATACTACACATTCACATTCATTTGTTCACATTTTACATTCAAATGTATTTATGTTTTTGTCCACAGTAAACAATGCTTGAATTATATGTTTACTCCGATATAGTCCTTTATTTTACTTTGTTTTTCTTGTGTGTCTGTATTCATTAATTTATTTTATTTTTTATTTTTTTTGGATACAAGATTATGTATTCTTCTATATTGTGTTCATCCTTTAAATATTATTTTACTTTTTTTTAAAAACATGTCAACCCTTTCAAATATCATGTGAGGTTATATTTTTCCTTTAATAACAGCATACACTTTACAAGTTTAATTCACTTGTCATTTTTTGAGCTAAGCTAAATGCTACATGCATAGCTCAAATGACTTGTTAAAACAGCTCCTATAATAATATAGTAATCACCTGCTCATGGCACGGGTCGGGGTAGTTACAGATGTCCTGTGGGAAGGCAGAACGCATCAACATCTTCAGCTCTGTGGGGTAAACATAGGTGGGATGCAGCGGACGGCCCTGCTTCACACCCAACCTGTGAGACAGCTGGAGTGAAAGTCAAGAGCTGAGACAATATGAGATATGTCATGACTGCTAGTGGCTGAAAGACCAATGCACGGTAGTCCAGATTTATAGGAGATTGGTTTAAAGGAATATTTCAACATTTGAATGTTTTAGTTATAGTATGTGTTTGATACCAAAAGGACAAAATGTGTAAAGAAAAAATATATATATATAACGTGGTCAATAAACAAGTCCCAACAAGCACACAGGAACGTTTTAGTGATGTTGTAAAATGTATCTTTTGACCTGCTCCCCTTGACTACCAGTGTTTGAGCTAAACTAACCTGGATGACAGACCTTTGTCCATTTTCTCTAAATCAAAAATGCACGCACAGTTACAAGTACAGTTTCTTTCGCCTATTCTTGAGCAGGAGAGTGAGGCAAAAGAGCAACAAAAATTGTAAAATGTTTGTTATAATAATATAATATTCCTTTAAATAAAAGATCCAGAGATTTTGACCAGATGATGAACAACCTGCATGGCCATTGGCAGTTGGTGGGTGTGGTGATATGAAGGATCGGGAGAAAAATACTGCTAAGCCACTAAGACTTTGGAGTGAACACTGTGGGCCAATTATCCATACAGTATCTTGCTGCTTACTCTCTCTTCTCTTACAAGTACACACAATCGCACACAGTAAGCACATCAGGAGGGGAGTGAATGAGCAGTGTTAGCAAATGAGCCAAACTTTAAACAGTGAAACGAGTCACGTGTTGTCACTTTGTTTTTGTTTTACCTAGAAAGTGCTATAATGTAAATAATATTACTACCACCATTTGTATTAATGTGCCGTAATAAGCCCAAGATATACTGTATGTTCAAAAGTCTATATGACACAAGAAAGCAATGTTACTATAGTGGCATTTTATTCCATGGACTGACCAGTTTCCTGTGCAGTAGCCTGTAGACTTTCTTCCGCCGGGCACAGTCACTCCTGAGGCGTTTGGCGGCATGGAGCAGTGATGCTATCCACACAGGGAGGCTAAGGAGAAGGCAGGGTTGGGCGGTATCCATTTTTTAATAACCTTTGAACCTTACCCAAATTATACTCCGGTATATGGTAATACCTTTTTGCATTAGGCTTCCTATTGCTACATTTTACAAGATTACATTGAACTAATCACTATGACGTGACCTCCGCCAAATACTAATTTTTACTGACAACACTTGAACACATCACAATCTACATACCAAACTGGGGAAAAGAACGCATCATTTACTTGGAAGGTATTTTAAGCTGCATTCTTATAATAAAGATACTATAATACAGGCATACTATCTTCAAATACAGGCATTGGTGCTGCTGCCGGACATGGACACACACACACACACACACACACACTCACACACACTCTTAAGGCATTTGTTATAAACATGCACCAGGCATTACACACCACAAAAAAATGTTGACGGTATCCACGGTAATGAAAGGAATACTGTTGATATCTTTTAATATCCCGGTATACAGTAATACCTTAATACCTCCCCTAAGGAGAAAGCAAGGGTAAAAATAAGGTAAGAGCTATTTATGATGACACTGTACTAAGTGATAATAACTGTAGATACACGCTTGTTGTTTTTCACATTATTCCCCTGAAGTCTGGGAAAGTTGAAGGAAACCCTGTAGCTTACCCAAATGAAGAGCAGAGATCTACATACACTTCCATGGAAAGGTTAAACAGTGGGCATCAAGGTCTGTAAACATAAAAAACAAAGGATGATGACATTATGACAACAATAACAACCATGAAATCACAGCAAAAGTATGTATTTCTGCTTTGCACCTACTATGGGTTGCCAGTACAGCGACATTAAATCAATATAAAATTGCATCCTATCAGTATTTTTATTTCAACATGCTTTATCAGTCAAAGTAAGACAAACAAGATAGGGCCTGAAACGTATAGTACACATGGAATTTGAAGACCCCTTTCAGCATGCTAAAGGAAAAAATGATATCTCATTCTTTTGATATTATTTCAGCAAAAAAATAAATTAAGGTACGAAAGTACATTTGTAATTTTCCGGTATTTGAAAAAAAAATAAACGTCTTAAGATTTTACGTCAATGAAATTATTTCTCTTACTTGTAAAACTGTATTACAATTGCCCCTGACACCATCCAAATGCTTAATAACTACATAAAAATAGAAGAAATATTTGTATTAATAGGCTATGATGAAAAAAGTGTAGGCCTATTTATACAGTAGCTTTTATAGAATGCTATGGAAGCTTTTACAGTTATATTTTGTTCTATGCTGTTACTGATGCCTATTCATTTTAAATCATTATATTTCTATGATTATTAATTAATTATACTGTTTTAATTAATCTGGAATTAATTTCGAAAATTATATTAAATTGCTTTACCTTTACAGTTTATTTTGGTACTTGATGTTGAACCTATGAAGGTAGGCCTATGACATCTGTTGATACAATTGCAAACATTTTACTTCCAATTTTTAAATCAATATTTTGAATCTAAAATTGCCTGTAAAATAAAATGATTTCTGCTAACAAGTAGAGCACAGATAGGCCTACAAATAGAGCCAAATGAAATTGTTCAGGAAGTTTTAAAGTAGGACAATGACACCAAAATCTAAAAGTAGACTACAATTGCCCCCGGTCTCCAATGTGTTAAGCTAATTAATTTCAGAGTTAGACTGTTAAAAAGCCCGTGAGGACAAAAATAAGTGTCGGTTTACCAGTCTGTGAGTTCTCCCGTAGCTCAGGTTGGGTACCGAGTAGTCTCGCAAAGCCAGACCAAACTACAGCAAGTAGGTACCGAGGGATGGGGACAGACAATGTTCGCTCCTCAGTGGGCGGGCTCGGCCTGTAGCCTACTGGTGGGCCTAGCATTAGCTTAGCCGTGTGATTGTCAGAGAGACGGAGGATCCTTCGATATGAAATCACATATCTCGTCGTCGTCGTCAAAAAAAGAAGAAAGGTTTATTAAGTGGTCCCATGACAAGCAGTAACAAGATATAGCCTAATCCTGCTTCAAAAATCAATAGGCCTGCTAGGCTATTTTAAAATGTAGGCTTATTCTCTTACTTTAGAACTGTAATTGAATAATTCTAATTAGTGGCCATATCAAAGCTCAATCAGCACCAGTTATTACAGTAACATAGGTGTACTGCTTTTATGGTAATGAATCATAATATTGAGTGACAGATGTAGCCTACCTCTTATTTTCTTATTCCTTTACAGATTTTTTTAATTTGGCCCTCATACTGCTCCATAGAATCCGTGAATAATTAAATGGCATAATGTAAATATAATGAGAAGGCTACTTTTATTTTTGATGCCTTCAGTACATTTTGATTATAAATTTATAAACTGCTACATGAGTAGGATTTTAAATGTGCTGTAGGTACTGACTTGTAGTGAATTATTTTTACAATGTGGTATTGTATTTGTACTTCTGTCTGCATTTCCCCCCAATTTTAAGAAACAGCAAATGAATACAAAAAAAGTGAAGAAAATGTGATTATAGTTCAGTCTGAGTCCTGCCATCATTCACTAAAAAGCACTATTCAAAAACATGTTCCTTAAATCCAGGCTTGGGGGTGCTGTTGCCCAGGGTATAGATTGTTCTAACGTTGTGATGGCTTCTGTTTATAACGCACATGGTAGCTGTGTAAAAAAAGACTTATGTTGATCCGTAGCAAATATATGAGGCACAAAGAGTGGGTATCCAATAACGTTAAGTGTTTTAGTATGACATTCTATACACCTCAGCAAAGAGATGAAAGAGGGAACTCCGCAGCAATAAAAGGGTAACCAGTCGCCTTTTTCTCAACAATTTAACCATTTTGAGTAGGAAAAAAAACCTGATGGCTTCTGTGATAGATTTACATAGACGGAAGGGTTTTGACAGTGCTAAATGCACATCTAAAAAAATGTGTTTATGGGTTCAATGTAACTGTTTGTTAGCCTATCACAACAGACCTAAGCCTAAAAAGAAGGGTTTCAAATGTATTGACTTTTTGGTTTCGTAATACCTTAACAATTCCATCCATGCACAGGTCCTTTTTCTTTCAAACACCAACACAATGCTTATAAAGATCTTTTAATTCTTGTCACATTGTGTCAGTTCATATTCCATAGTACACATATTGTGGACAAAATGTTGAAACATGATCAATGTAAATGTCTTGTCTTTTTTTTGTGACCTTCCTCTGCTACCATTGTACTTGACAATAGGTCAGTTCCAAGACGGTCAGTTGCACAGGACAGGTGAGGCCTTAGAACACAGTATCCGCCCACCAGTAGCCCATGTCCAGGCTGTGTTGGTGTGTTAGTAGTCCAGTTTTCACCAGTGTATGTGTGTATCTGTGTGTGTGTAAGTCAGAATGCAGTCAGTATGGTTTGCCTCCCATGGCTTCAAGCATCTCCTGCCTCTCTGCAGCAGTGGGCATGTCGGGCTTCACTCCCGTTCTTCTTCTATCGACCATTATGTTGTGCTACAAGGAAACAAACACATCATGTAAAAGATACTTGACATAAACCTAGCTGCTACTTTGGCTTTCCATTATTAGTAGAGAAGTAACCCTTTAAATAGACACATCTCTGTGAGCTAGGTTTGGTCATTTACCACGTCAAGCTGGTGGACAGCTTTCTCCTAATGTCTTCTGTTATAGTAAATAATAATAGGTAGTTAGTTTTAGTTACATTTTATTTTGCATTCTAAATGTACTTTATATTTATATGGTGTGTCTTATCTCTACACGTTTTATCTGCACTGTGTCCTTGCTGTTGTGTTTATATGTGTCTCAGGTGTTGCTCTCTTCACTTGTGTTTCTTCTTCTATATTGCATTGTTGAGAGGAGCCTGGGACTTAAGAATGTCATTGCTAATGACTGCTGCTGTAATTGTTGTGCATATGCCAAATAAAGCATCTTGAATTTAATCCTCATTATTTGAGTGTGAAATACATTTACATTTAACAGACAGGGAGGGTCTAACCAAAATATACTATTAGTTGCATTATGGGAAGTGTAATAAACAGTGTTTGTGGATGCAGCCATAGTAGGAACTAAAGGCCCTTTCAGCCATGGTCAATGCAACACGTCTCCTTAATGTAAGTGTATGTATTCCTGTCCTTGAGACTTCACATGAATGCTATAATGCTGGGCGTTATTTGGCAAGAAATTACGTTCGGAACTCAAATGTAATCTCTATTTGCTCATAGCTGGCATGAAAGAAAGCTAGATTTTTAAAATCTTTTTTTGACATGAATCCAACTTTAGGGAAAAAATATTTTTATACCTGACCTGAGAAAAAATCTCCCAAAGTTATTAATATGCTCATTGGACATGTTTCATAATCATTGACCTGACTTTATTCATCCTTGTAAGTGTCCACGATTTGACTATTTTACGTTCCAATCCCGATTGCGATATCTGGGTTTAGGTTATTGGCCTGATACAGATACTGTCCGATATCATAACAAGTGTTAGTTTAAAAAGGCTTTAGCAACAGAGCAATTCTAATTTAAAAGAGATAAAAATATAGCCTGGAAATCCAGACCTGCCGCTGGCAAATTAGATTTGCTTAGCCAGTTGGTCTGGACACGATCCATTGTAGCTCATTAATATGTCAGAAAATTCGGAGTTGCCAATCAAATTCTTCTAGTTCTATCTGATATGGGCGGGCCAGAGCCCTATGCATGGTGTTTGTACATTGCTGATTTTTAGTTTTTAATTCAGGCTTGTCCATTTATCGCCACATTCAGATTTTTTTAATTTGAATTCAATTGTAACTCACCCAGTATTTCCTACAGTTCTTATATCTCTGGAAATAGAATGAACACTGGCTCTTATCATAGTTGAAGGCATCCAGACACTTCTGAGAGGCACCGCTTTCCTGAAAGACAACACAACACAACAGCATTAGAAACAAAGTAGAGCCCTCTTTATGTTTAACACAGTGCAGGATGTGAAGGGCAGTAGGCTTACGTCAAGGCATGGGTTTATGTCCTGATTCCGAAGCTTTCGTGTGTTTTTATCCATTTGCATCTGGGGAAAGATTATATAGCACAATAGTTTTTTTTTTAAACTTGAGAACATTATACTACAACGTTGCGTCCTAACTGCAATGCATAGTGGTCAATCAAATGGATGGAGTCTGCAGGTTTGGATTCAGCCTCAGGCTCCTCTTCTCTGCCCTCATGGAGAGTAGAACCACGCTATGCCTATCAGTCTCTTCATCTCCGCACCACACACACACAACTCCGCTCCTCCCTTCCACAGAGCGATTCTGTTGTCAACTCTGTTATATAAAAAAAAGGTTACATGACAAAATGCCCTTAACCTTGGTTCCCTCCTGCCCTGTGGACAGAGTATGACTGCAGGCCAGCTGAAGGGAAGGCCTCTCCTGCCCAGTGTACACCCCTCTCACTCACACACACACACACACACACACACACACACACACACACACACACACACACACCAGGGACCTTGAATGTGACGCTGGCTTTTTAGCCGCTAATGCCAACCATCATCCCTCCTACAGACTGACGTGACACAGCATGAGGAGAACATGTCTACTCCTCACACAGGTACTGCTAAAGGCTCCTGACTTCTGCTCCATGCTGGTGTGTCATCCAACTGCAGTCTGACAATGCAGCAGCAGCAGCCTGGTTCTGACTGCTCCAGTAACATTTAAAAGTTGGAGTCAGTGATTCTGGAGAACGCTTGTTGACAAAATAACTATTTGTCAAAATCAGTGATTATCTCCTCACGTTCCGCTATGCCTGTCCGTACTGATTCTAAATGCAGCACTTGAAGAATGTTCAGCTTACTTTATGAAGCTGATGTAATTGAATGATTCTCGCCATTGGTTGTATCCACATGCATTGTACGTCACTGTGTAGGCTATACATTTTATAAAAACATCAGCTTAATAAATGTGATGTATTTGTCAGCCAGTATACGCTGACAATAAACGTAATGCAAATACCGGTTACTCATCTTGACGCAGATGACATATCAACTCTCAATCGTATGTGGGAAGTCATTTTTTTCAGTATTTTAAAATGTTCTAGTGCACCAGACCTTTATTTGAATTTTCAATGATCAAGGATTGAATGAATTGAATTGATGGAGTCAGCAATTCTGGAGAACGCTTGTTTTTAATGTCCCTTTTTGTCAAAATCAGTGATTATCTCCTCACGAAGTATGGCTACAGTACCTGATAATACACAGCCATAGGCTCTGTAAACAGGTATGTAAACAAAGGGGCCCACAGTAGCTAGCAACACACACGTTTAGAGAGGCTATGGAGGCTGTGTATTAACACTATTCAGTGCACACACATGAACAGTTGATCGTGAGGAGATACTCACTGATTTTGACAAAAAGTGATTTTGACAACAAGCTTTCTCCGGAATCGCTGACTATACCTTTAAGACGAGCTAGCCTTAATGTTTGAGGATGTTTCATGTGTTCTAAAATAAATCATTTAGACTTTCCTAATTCCAAAGGTTTGGAAGAGATAGAGGTTTTGATAAGGTGGTGTTTAACTGAAGCCCTTTCCGTTGGCCTATGTTGTGTAGCTCAAGTATGTAAAGGGGATTTATCACAATATATTCAATTTCACGCAAATAATTCACCTCACAAAAAGTTGAAGCATTTTTTAGAAAAACATATATTTTATGAAAGCCGATAGGCTAGGCTATATAGTGCCACTGCCTACAGTGATATGAAACAATATTCCACAGAGTACATTTGAACCACAGTAGCCTATAGCCCTCAGCTTATGTTTAACAACATTGTGTTTTAATAGAGAAATGACAAATTATTTTACTGTTATTATTTTTAAACTGATTTCACTTCGGTGTGAAATGTGGCCTATCTATGCCGAATTGAAAAGTGCTTCTTTCTTTGGTAGTAAACACCTTTACTTGTATCAACTAGTTTCAGAATTTGTTTTACAATAAATACCTCTAAATTATCTGTCAGATCTCTGAACGGAGTTTGGTCCCCTTGGTGCAACCTTTTACCAAAGAGCTAATAAGGGGAAACGTAGTTGTGGTTTTAAGGTGGAATGACCGTGCTAACGTTAGGGGTGAATGGAGAAACAACTAAACAACGTTAATAATAATAGCCTACCTTTAAAAATCCCACTTTGATGCTGCGGTAGGCTGAAGACTTGTGAATGAATCTAATATCCACACCGGTGAAGGTTATCCAGTTTTTAGAAAACACAAAATAACTGGACAGCTAAGAGTTCCTGCAGGCTGTCAACTCAAAAACGATGGTGTCATTTATATCCGCAGGGAATAAGAGCAAGAATGTTGCCTCAAAAAGCCAGTGAACATGCACACGCTACATGTAGCATACTAAGCTACACAAGCCACAGGCTGCTGTAACCTTCCCGTCATGCTCAAGACAACCCCGCTGTCGTTACAACAGCGCACCAGGAAAATCACCGACAGCGTCACCGGAAACTGACAGCTGCATCAGCCAATAGGAAGCCCTAAAAAATAACTACATAGATTGACGAACCAATGAGCCAATACAACTTATTGGCTGACATGTCAGTCTTCCTATCCTTGTAAATTGGTCCAGACACATTTTAAACGATAGACAGTCAATCTGGCAAGTCCAAAAATAGATTTTAATTAAAAGGGACTGTAAGTGACATTGATACGAAAGTGGCAGCGCCTTACACAAATCCAAAAGCGCAAGATAGGCGGGACTTGAGTGGGCGTGGCCAAAGCATAGTGCGGTTGCATCGCAGCGCATACACAATGGCTGCTCGAAAGAGGGGAAAGCAAAGAATTTTCAGGCCCGCCGCGTCTAGCAAAAAATATGAGAAAAAAATTATTAAAAATTCGGAAAATAGTTGAAAGTCAAGAAAAAGTCAACAGAAAGGATGTTGAAGCGTCCGTGGTAAGTTTGATGTGAATTAAGTCAGCGGTGACACAGTTCTTGAATTAAAATATCGGGGTTATTTAAATTATGAGAGAGAGGGGTGAGCTGGGGGGGGGGAAAGTTTGTGTTAATCAGTAGTACCCAGTTTGGGACCACAGAGAAAACCAAGGGAAGGCACAACTATTGGGGGGCAAAAACGTGAAGACTTTATGTGACTTCTGATATTACTTTCACGTTGCGTGTCCACGGACATTAAGCGCACGGGGAACCAGTAGAATGAAGGAAAGTTAAGACAAAGTTGAACATAGCCTTCTCACCTACTTTATTATTTTAATATTATAACAACGACAGTGCGACCAGAACAGACACACTGGTTATTGAGCAGTAGTCATGTCAATGTGCTATGTGTTATAGCGTTCCCGTGTGTGTATGTGCCTCATATATGGAACACTTTATCAGCGGCATTGTCAACATATCCTTATCGCTTTCAAGCATCTCCTTTCAAAAAACACTAACGCCAAAATGCAAGCATGTAGCGGCCACACTTTGTCGTGCTCTTTCTCTTTTAGCCTATGTGCTATAGGCTATCTTATAACAGACGTCCATGGCTATAGCCTATACAGGCGACCGCTTTTTAACCCACTGCAGGTATCGATCATGCTGTCATGTTGGTTGACTGTTCGCTGTAAGGCTAATAAACAAGGCATTGCTTGGTTAATAAAGTAGCAAAATGGAGGGAGAATTTAAGGCAAACTAATTAGGCAATACTGCAAGATTTTGTTTGTGTAAAGTGTGTGTTCTCCACACCGCTCTCTTTAATGTTATAGGGCTGGTTAGTGTTAGATTGTTGGGGCAGGTTGCACCGTGCACGGCAGTCCTAATTCGTAGGCTATTTACTCGAGCTTCTCCTATGCATGCCGCCGATACGTAACAGCGTGAAACACGTGTGTGTGTGTGTGTGTGTGTGTGTGTGTGTGTGTGTGTGTGTGTGTGTGTGTGTGTGTGTGTGTGTGTGTCAGTCACAGTTTGGACATTAGCAGTGTCTTCACTCACTACTCGCCTATGGGTTGTTGTTGTTGTTGTTGTTGTTGTTGTTGTTGTTGTTGTTGTTGTTGTTGTTGTTGTTGTGGAGTTGAAGAAGCCAGTGTGGTTAGATAAACAGTTGATGAGAAGAAGTGTTTTTTTTAGTTTTTTTTTGCCAGTGCTCCATTACATGTTTACAGCAGTCTATAGGCTACCTTCATTCTGACTCTCATATGGAATTACTCTGCAACTGTTGTCTGTTATACATGGCTACTGCCGTATATGTGTGTGTGTGTGTGTGTGTGTGTGTGTGTGTGTGTGTGTGTGTGTGTGTGTGTGTGTGTGTGTGTGTGTGTGTGTGTGTGTGTGTGTGTGTGTGTGTGTGTGTGTGTGTGTGTGTGTGTGCGCGCGTGTGCGTGTGTGTGCATCAATAGTCCGGATGTATTATGCTCATGTCAATACAAAAAGCATGGAGAGCCACACACAGAGCCCACCATTCTTTCTTTGATGCAGATGTTTCCTTTGGTCACTGCTGTGTATGTTGATATGATTGATGTTGATAGAATGATTTTGACATGGAAAGGCTCTCAAGAGGACGTTGTCTATACATGGGTCTGTAGATCCTTAGTGGCTGCTTTTTGACTTTCTTCAAATATTCTTGTTAGGTTTATTAATGTTTTAAGCATTTCTTTTTGACAACAACTCATTAAAATAATTTGCTACTGTTGTTTTGAAGGCAATATAATTGATTTATCACTTGTCAATAGCCTGTGTTACTCCTCATTCAGCATGGGCTATAATGTTGAAGAGATCAGTTGCCACATTGATTAGACATATACAGCGTCTATACGCAATGTTTTTTTTTAATGTTGTGAAACATGTTAGTGAATGTGTGTTTTAAGCTCATTGAAACCTCTCCTCAAACCTTATCAAATATGAACTATAAGGCATGTTGGCCGTTCAGTTACTCATCATTCAAAAGATTTGACTTTAAATCATTTTTGACAAATGATTTACAATTTTGAATGATTGGAGAATGGAGATATGTATCTCTATTGATAAATGAGTTTGTTTATTACATAAAGATAAGACAAGCAGCTAAGGGTGAATAAAGATACATCATGTATCCAGTGTTTTATTTATATATAATTATTGTTAACATAAACTTTACATTCATGTGTTATAATTAAAAATGTTGTAAGTTAAGGCTTACTTTGAGAATTCAATCATTAAGCATTGTTGTTACATTTTACAATACTTTTTTACTGATACAGACATTCTTTAAAAAATGTCCAGCACTGAAAAGTCTTAATTATTACAAAATAAGTGGTTGTTATCAATATACGTATAGCCTATATTTGCAGTAATTTGGTGAATTTATTTAAGAAATTCAGGAATCAAGGCAGACACAATGACTTTTAATAACTGTTCATTTCGATAGCAAAAAAGCTCAAAGATTGTCTTTAAAGTTACAATTTTAAATGTAATTCGGGTAGCAAAGAAATATCAAGCCCTTTCAAAGATCGTTTTAGCACATTTACTCTCAACGATAAAATTGTCTCTGTAGTCTTAAAGGTGCTCCGAGGAACTTTCAGTTTGTGCTAATTTTTGCACCCCCTTTGGACAAAAGCGGTAGTGTTTTCACCATGCCAGCTGTTGTTCCTGGGTGAGCGTACCCATGACAAAGGCATCAAGAAAAACTATTAAAAAAATGTTTACTGTTACATGTCATTTATCAGGGGGGGAAATGAGACTGTTTCAGAAATATTTAAAAGTTCCTCGTAGCACCTATATAATACACCTGTATTCTTAAGGTACAAACACACTGCACTCCGCGGCGCGGCGTTTGGCCGTGCGAATCGCAGGTTCCGCGCCGCGTCATCATATTGGCTCATTTGTGCCCGCCGCCCGACCAGAGCAGCCTTCTCTACTCTGGGGATATGCTGGCGCTGGTGCTAACCGGTGCTACTGCTGAGAGCACCAGTCTGCTGTGCTGATGGTGCTTTACCCAAGCTAACCGGTGCTAACTTGGTTCATAAAGCAAAACTGATAGCTGTACACAGCAGGCAACAGACACAGAGGCTATTCACAGAACTTATGGGAGCAAACTGTGACCAATGTTTTCATCCATCTTAATTTCCTCTGTCCGTCGTCCCGAAGTGAGTGACTTCGGGAGGAGCTCAACGGCGGCCACGCCGCGTGAACCGTTCGCCGCCGGCCGCCCATTCGCACGGCGCCGTGCAAAATACATTGACTTTGTATGTAAACTTGCTGTGCGGCGGTGTGCAGTGTGTTCGTACCTTTATTCCATCTGCCTGTGTGTGCCATCATTACTTACACAGGGGGTAGAAAGTGGGAAAACTTTCTAGGGCCCAGCCACCAAAATATTTTTTATTTTTTTTGCACTAACTTAGCCAACCTTTATTATGAACGCTATATTCGCAAGAGAACTTTCTATAATAAAAGAAAACATTGTATTCATTGTTACGCATTTTATATTGAAAAACTAAAAATATCATGGGTCGTTTTTCCCCCTCAAAACCGTTGCATGCAGCAGGTCAACCAAACAAGCGTTAGCTATGGAATGATGATGAGCAAGCTAACCTATCCAGCTCAGTGATGCCAGGACCTGGACATAAATCAGGGTACCAGAAAAGAAGGGCAAAAAAGAGGGCATTTTTAAGGGCTTTAGACCCCCGGAAAATTCCATATATCAGTATTTCTGCCAGCAGAAGTGGATTTTCAATTCAGAGATACTGTGATATTTCATCAAGTTTTAAGGTGTCTTTGTGAGGGTGTTCTGCAAATTATTCTGTATATTGTATCTATTATTTTCTAAGAAAATTAGAAAATTACATATTTAGCCTTTAAACGAAGGTGGCAGATGGTTGTTATACTGATAAGGAAAGCTTCTGGTAGCAGTGTTATCATGGTTAACAGCATTGGTGTGTCTAAAAAGCTTACATTACAGTAAATGTTACAGTAAATGTGCCAAAAAGCAGGTGCAGAGCGTGCGAGCATCGTCGGTGTCTCTGCCCATTATTATTTCCAGTAGCCCACCCTAATCTAACTGGCTAGAACCGGCCCTGTGTACCTGTATGTGTTTATGTAGGAATTAGAGCATCATGCACATTGATACAAGTTCAGTATGAGTAAAGGGGGCCCAATGACTGGACCTTTTCAGGGGCCCAGTCATTTGTCTGGGCAGGCCTGTACCTACATGTTGAATGTACACTTCATCTCTATATTCAGTCCGGTACAAAAACACAGCATACCAATACATGACATCTGGATGCATTCTATACCTGAACTACCAATGTTATACATGACTGGATATTATCGTTATACAGTATATATTTGCATAGATTATGCATGGTTCTAGATGTAGTTTCAGATAATAGATTGTCATACATATGGTATCACTTTATTTGGTTTTGTAAGCCACTAACATAATTTTCTCTGACCCAGCTTAACTGTACTCTCCGACCAGTGGTATTGTGAGCGTAATCCCTAGGTCTCCATAATGACACATTGAAGCCCATATTATAGCCTGTGTGCTAACTATCCCACCGCCTTCAAGTGTGAGGATATAGTCTGTGCGGTGCCTGTCTAGGACTGATTTAAGTCAACTTTCAGACAAGTTTTTTTTTAACTACACATAATAATAATAATAATGGATTGGATTTATATAGCGCTTTATTTCTATGTGACTCAAAGCGCTTACAGGGTTCCAGGTTCCATTCATTCACACACAGTCATACCGGTGGTACACATGACCCTTAAAGGATGGAAGCACAATGAGTAGGTTAGACAGTTATCTTTGACTCAAGTCTTTGATTGCACAAAGCTAGCTCTCCTTAACCTAGGGATAAGTACTGAGCTTACAATAAAGTAACAAGTTATCAAGATATATTATCTGAATAATGAATGAATCTTGAATGCATCATTTTGGTGGGATAAACCTCAAGGGGTATCAACTTCTTTTCTCTTCCTCTCCTCTCTACTTTGGAACAGTGATTCCATGTGTATCCCACATTCACTCTGTTCATCATCAGGTGAAAAAGGGACAAAGGGATTTCTCTATGCTACATAGCATGGTGAGAATGTCAAATGTATATTACCAAGACATTTAGTAAATCTCACAGTTATTAATAACCAAGTACTCTTCAAATTTGTTTTTTCTTTTTCTTTTTTAACAGCTTTTTATTCTATTATAGAGTGTTATTATATATATATGGATAGATAGATAGATAGATAGATAGATAGATAGATAGATAGATAGATAGATAGATAGATAGATAGATAGATAGATAGATAGATAGATAGATAGATAGATAGATAGATAGATAGATAGATAGATAGATAAACAGACAGACAGACAGACAGACACACACACACACACAAACACACACAGACAGACAGACAGACAGACAGACAGACAGACACACACACACACACACACACACACACAGACAGACAGACAGACAGACAGACAGACATACCTTTGTGGTGTGCACCATTGGGATGATCTTTTTCTCTGTCTCTCTCTTTGTGTCTCTGTCTCAGGCCCCTGCATCCGGCCGGTGTTGAGCACATTACAGTGGATAGAAGCGTTGCATCATCAGTACTAGTGGCTCTGCCTTAAGGGGTGTGTGCCATGGCCACAGGGACCCAGGGCCAGAGGCAGCACGGCCTGGACAAAGCCAAGCCCTCGTTGCCCACGGGGAGGCGCCGCAGAGCCGACGGCAAGCCCAAAAAGAACTTCCTCTGCCAGGCGTGTCAGAAGGCCTTCAACAGTCTGGAGAAGTTGAAGGTTCACTCGTACTCCCACACCGGAGAGAGACCCTACCGCTGCTCCAACCTGGACTGCACCAAGGCCTTCGTCTCCAAATACAAGCTGCTACGGTACAGACACAGCAGGCTTTTCTCTCTCTTTACACCCTGTGTGGTAACATAGTGCTCTCATTACTAATCACACACCGATATGTTCATCAATAGTAGTGTTCTGCTCTTTGTGTTTTTTGTGTTATGTAAAGCATGCCTATACTTTCAAACATGATTGCAACAATTCTCATGAGTGCTCATAGAAAAAATGTGTCTGTGTTCCATAAGGCATATGGCAACTCACTCGCCGGAAAAAAACCACAAGTGTTCATACTGTGAGAAAATGTTCCACCGCAAGGATCACTTAAAGAATCACCTGCACACCCACGACCCGTACAAGGAGGCCTTCGCCTGCCAGGAGTGCGGCAAGAGCTACAACACCAAGCTGGGCTTCAAGCGCCACCTGGCCCTACACTCTGCCAACAGCGGGGACCTCACCTGCCAGGTGTGTCTGCAGCCCTTCCCCAGCACCGCCGTCCTCCTGGAACACCTCAAGACACACGCCGGCAAGTCCTCCGGTGGGACCAAAGAGAAGAAGCACCGCTGTGAGCACTGCGAGCGCCGCTTCTACACCCGCAAGGACGTGAGGCGCCACATGGTGGTGCACACCGGCCGCAAGGACTTCCTCTGTCAGTACTGTGCACAGCGCTTCGGCCGCAAGGACCACCTGACCCGCCACGTGAAGAAGAGCCACGCCCAGGAGCTGCTCAGGGTCAAGACCGAGCCGGCCGACTCTCTGGAGCCCGTGGCCTACGAACTGGGAGCGTCTGGGGGGAGCATCATCAAGGGGGAGCTCCCGGGAATGCTGGCTCCTCCCAGGACACACCACCACCAGCTCAACATGTACACAGCAGCAGGTATGCCTCTCCTGGACGCCACGGAGGCCTTCCCCAGCCACACACAGCAGCCCTTCTCCCTCAAGTACCCCCTGGGCGCAGCACACTTTACCTCATACGGCAGCAGCAGCCTCTCCTTCTCCCAGGAGCGGGAGCAGCATCTGAAGGGAGAGCTGGAGAGCTACCTGATGGAGCTCCAGAGTAGCATGCCCTCCTCCTCTGCAGTGCCCCAACTGGAGGCTCCAGGGGGCAGCAGCCAGGAGGTGTCTGTCCCCCTGTCCAAACTGTCCAGCCCCCAGCAGCCAGCAGCAGCAGCAGACTCTCTGGCCTCGTCCTCCTCTCTCATGGACTTCTCCCAGCTCTTCAACTTCTTGCCGCTCAACGGGCCTCCGTACAGCCAGGCCGGGGGCACCAGCACCGGCGGGGGGGAACAGGCCGTCACCTACCCACCCAGCCAAGGAGCTCTGCCTCTGGGCCAGCTGGCATCGCAGCAGCCCCCGCAAGACCCAGAGCCTCCATCCTCCTCCTCCTCCTCCTCATTCATATCCAACCTGAGTACCACCCCTACCACATTGCCACGCTTCCACCAAGCCTTTCAGTGATCCAGTATGTACACATGTGCACTAAACAACACACACACACACACACACACACACACACACCCAAACACAATTTTCTTTTTTGATGTCGTTGCTATTCGTGAGTTGTATAACCATATACTACCATGATTGCGATTACTGGGATGAAATACATTTCAAACACGTGCAGGCTACAATATATTTATAGATCTTTATCAAAGCAGCAGAATTCACCCTGTGTATCTGGTTAAAGGTGAAATGGGATTTTGAGAGTTGGATTTTCATGGATGTTGGTAGTACGGTCATTTGATTGCAGTAACTTTTGACCTTTCTTTAGCGAAAACTCCTCATGCCTTCAGAACAGGTATGATATTCAATATTATTTTTGGGAGCAGCATACAGTCTTTCTTAATTGTGGTAGGGACCAATCTGTAGTTTTCGGGATGTTTACTCCTATTTACTGCCTTTCAGAAAGCAAGGGACAAAATGGGACTATATTTCTGCTAAAGTTTTTTCAGCTGACCCTCCCATCTTCATTTACAGGTCCTTCTCAAAAAATTAGCATATTGTGATAAAGTTCAATATTTTCTGTAATGTACTGATAAACATTAGACTTTCATATATTTTAGATTCATTACACACAACTGAAGTAGTTCAAGCCTTTTATTGTTGTTTTAATATTGATGATTTTGGCAAAAAAGTAAAGAAAAACCAAAAATCCCTATCTAAAAAAATTAGCATATTTCATCCGACCAATAAAAGAAAAGTGTTTTTAATACAAAAAAGTCAACCTTCAAATAATTATGTTCAGTTATGCACTCAATACTTGGTCGGGAATCCTTTCGCAGAAGTGACTGCTTCAATGCGGCGTGGCATGGAGGCAATCAGCCTGTGGCACTGCTGAGGTGTTATGGAGGCCCAGGATGCTTCGATAGCGGCCTTAAGCTCATCCACAGTGTTGGGTCTGGTGTCTCTCAATTTCCTCTTCACAATATCCCACAGATTCTCTATGGGGTTCAGGTCAGGAGAGTTGGCAGGCCAATTGAGCACAGTAATACCATGGTCAGTAAACCATTTACCAGTGGTTTTGGCACTGTGAGCAGGTGCCAGGTCTTGTTGAAAAATTAAATCTTCATCTCCATAAAGCTTTTCAGCAGATGGAAGCATGAAGTGCTCCAAAATCTCCTGATAGCTAGCTGCATTGACCCTGCCTTTGATAAAACACAGTGGACCAACACCAGCAGCTGACATGGCACCCCAGACCATCGCTGACTGTGGGTACTTGACACTGGACTTCAGGCATTTTGGCATTTCCTTCTCCCCAGTCTTCCTCCAGACTCTGGCACCTTGATTTCCGAATGACATGCACAATTTGCTTTCATCCGAAAAAAGTACTTTGGACCACTGAGCAACAGTCCAGTGCTGCTTCTCTGTAGCCCAGGTCAGGCGCTTCTGCCGCTGTTTCTGGTTCAAAAGTGGCTTGACCTGGGGAATGCGGCACCTGTAGCCCATTTCCTGCACACGCCTGTGCACGGTGGCTCTGGATGTTTCTACTCCAGACTCAGTCCACTGCTTCCGCAGGTCCCCCAAGGTCTGGAATCGGCCCTCCACAATCCTCCTCAGGGTCCGGTCACCTCTTCTGGTTGTGCAGCGTTTTCTGCCACACTTTTTCCTTCCCACAGACTTCCCACTGAGGTGCCTTGATACAGCACTCTGGGAACAGCCTATTCGCTCAGAAATTTCTTTCTGTGTCTTACCCTCTTGCTTGAGGGTGTCAATGATGGCCTTCTGGACAGCAGTCAGGTCGGCAGTCTTACCCATGATTGCGGTTTTGAGTAATGAACCAGGCTGGGAGTTTTTAAAAGCCTCAGGAATCTTTTGCAGGTGTTTAGAGTTAATTAGTTAATTCAGATGATTAGGTTAAAGGGACTCACACCCATCGTGCCATTGAGAATTACAGCACTATCATACCATCCCGCCTCCCTCCAATGCCCCCACACCCTCGTTCCATGCTTGTATCACTGGTTTCACTTCAGAGGTGTCGGCCAGAATACCACTTATGGCCAAAGGCGTCAGACTATAAGCATGAGACTAGGAGAGGAGGAGTAGGGTTTTATCCGCTCTTTATTTTCCTTCTTTCACAGGCACAGTCGCATATAGATCGCGGGAAAAGAACAAAGGTTTAAACTCTGCTCGTGAGGAGACGTTACAACAGCTGTTGCGACCCGCGAATCGCATGCAAACTATATTATAACAGCGATCGGGACTGCATGTACATACTCACACACGGGTGATTCACATTTAAACTCAGATAAACACGTTTCCATGTGGAATGATCGCTTACTGCGGCAACGCTCACACATCTGACCGAGGGAGAAGAGAACGGAAACTAAACAGGCTCTCTGTCCGACTGACGTCACGGCCCTAACTGACTGCTATCCACACTGAACAAAACACATCTTAACACACTGTAAGAACTAACAACACTCTAATTTATGAACGTTGGGGCCTTTTCTACAATGGTCGCTACTCGCTACTGTCTGCCGTGGAATCAAAACAAACCCTCTAGTTGAGAATGCGCAATACAGAAGCAGACCGCAAACAGACAGGTTTGTCGGCCAATCAAATCGTTCGGTCCGAACGATTTGATTGGTTGAATTTTATATATATTTTTCATAATATTATGAGATTGAAATAATCATTTGTTTTTACTCCTGGTGGGTCTATAATGTATTCTAGAGTGTAATTACCTTATTAATACCATTTTAACCTAATCCAAAAAAAGTGTAAAAATGCACCAAAGGTAAGAGTCGCTTTAAGAGCTCGTTTAGAGTACCTTTTCATGATATGCTAATTTTTTGAGATAGGAATTTGGGGTTTTCATGAGCTGTATGCCAAAATCATCAGTATTAAAACAACAAAAGACCTGAAATATTTCAGTTGGTGTGCAATGAATCTAAAATATATGAAAGTTCAATTATTATCATTACATTATGGAAAATAATCAACTTTATCACAATATGCAAATTTTTTTAGAAGGACCTGTATAAATCAACCAGAAGTGGATCATTCACACATACAGTTAGTAGCCTCCAATATGACTTCACTAGCACAGCATTATTTTCATCAAACCCCTAAGTGTTGAAAAAAGGTTGCTTGGGATTAAATGGTGGATATGTGAGTTTACACATGCCACACAGCTTTAGATATCAAACTCATTTGAGTAAGAATACAGGTTAGACTGCTTAGTGCTGCAAGCTTGGCCTTCCTGTCTCTATGTCCAGCTCTGATAACTGGCTTTAGGAGAGTGTCATTCACCTTCTTCAGCCTCCACTCAAAATGTTTAAGCTGGTGCGATGAAATATGAGCTCTGTTTTAGGGGTGAGGGTGAGTGGCAAGACACCCCCCTGGGAGGAAAAAACCTTAGCAGAAATACGTAGTCCCGGGGGGCGCCTTTAGCTCAGTTGGTAAGGCGTCCCCCTCCCGGGCCGGGCCCAGCAGCAGACCCGGGTTCGATTCCCACCCGCGGTCGTTCTCTGCATGTCACTCCCCTCTCTGCCCCATTTCACCTCTGTCTCTCTGCACTATCAATAAAGCATAAAAATGCCCAAAAATATCTTTAAAAAAATAAAAATACGTAGTCCCATGTTGTCCCTTGCCCTCTGAAAGGCATGCCTAGCTGTTACAGGTGGATGGTACAGGACAGTTAGTGCAAACCAGCCAAGATTCACAGATTATCCCTTTTCTGAGCCTATAGAGCACGTATGAAACGACCGGGCCAAAGCATGCTAGGTTTAGTGAAATCTATGAAGTCCTTTTACTACTCTAAACTTGATCAGATATGTGTTGGGAGAACGTTTTTTGATAATGCACATGGATAGATAGTCAGTGCCTCAATCAGTCCACACTCAGACCATGTCAAAGCCCACCATTGTAAGTTGTGCCTTACTTTTCATGTAGCACTTGTAACACATCACATATACTGTAAGTTTTATGCTCTCATTTAAAATCAATATGGACAATATGAAGGACTTTTTTAAAACTGCACAAATAAGGGCTGTGTTGGAACAGACGTTTCAAATACAGTTTATACAATGATACATTGTTTTAGTCACGTCCACGTCCACCCTCTTTCACCTGTTACACTCTATGAAAGAAGGTTAGGGTTTAGTTTGAAGTTTAGCATGTAATAGTTAGTACAGCTGTTGTTGCTCATATTAAGTGACCTAGTTTGGGTTGGCCTCATGTGTGACCTACTGTATGCTATAGCTATGGGCTTATGACTAGTCTCCCTTCTCATACATTGTGCTAGCAAGTAAAGTAAAGTGACTGACACCAAATGTCTGGCTTTTTGATTTATTCATCGACCAAATAGTTTCTGATTTAAATCACAGTTTTAACTTTAAAGAAAAAATGGAGGGAAAATGCTTGCACTATTCCAGGTACTGTCTTGCAGGCATCCATTAATAAAAAGGGAAAGTTGTACACTCATGGCTAAGTTTTGGCAAACTGCCAATTTCAGACTGTATTTTACTACATCGTTCTTGTCCAGTGGCTTATGTTTGACATTTAAAATGTATCATGTGACCAAAGTACATTACCTAGGGCACATGGTGACAAGTGAACACATCACTCCATAAGAACACCTCAATGTGCTGGTTAAGGACAATAGGAGTCTGATTTAAGGGCTAGTAAGTGGGCTGACATTAGGGACACACATAACTAATGTCTGTCAATGTCCAGAACTGGACACTGAAATCACTTCACTAGTTAGGATAACTTTGTCAAACTTCTGTTCCAAAGGTCGAGAATGAACTTTTCGTGCTCAACAAAGAGGACTGTTACTTCTTTTCTTTACTTTTCTCAATCAAGTTGTTATTGTAATTCAGCAAACCATACAAAACAAGGATATTCTTTGACTATGAAATATGCTAGTATTCTCTAAATCAGCAGACACATCACTAGAACATGACCTCAGAACGTGTAGGACTGCTCCATCTGTACAATGAAAACAAAGGCTTCTGTAAAACTTTCTTTATATGTTGTTTTGGTATCATTGTCAAAGGTCTGATTTCGGTAACACAAGAAATTTAAATCAATATTCAGCCCTACAACAACAACATAATGAAATGTCACAAAGATTATGTTAACTGATTATGTATATTGTTCCATAAAGAGATGTCATATGTAAGACAGATCATTTAGAGGGATTGGACTTCTACACTATTATATGTGGCAATAAATGTGAACCATACAGCCTGCAAAAACGTTCATCGGCCCCAGCAGTTAACAGAGTCTTAGTCCCATGCATATTATTCTATAAGCCCATTTAGTGTTATCATTTACCTCACATACTCATCTTGTTTTTGTGCTGCCAGATTCAAAAATGATGATGATGAAACTAGAAGTGTTAAGTTCCCCTTTGTACCTTTCCTGAGTGACAGGACATGAATGGAAGCTCTTATGTGTTGAGGTTGTGTGAATTGTAGAGTTGAATGTGTTATATGTTTCAAAAGCATGTATGGAAGTTTGCTATCTGAATCTTGTGAAGGTTTGTGTTTTTTGTTTTTGTTTTTTTTACAAGAGAGGTTAGCAAGGCGCTATGTTTTTCTTTATTTTTTTGTTGTAATCATAGCACTTTTTGTAAATCGAATGCCTTTGTTTCCTCCACTCCTACGTTTTTTTTTTGTTTAAAACCTTTATTACAAATGTATAGTTTATATATTTAGCTGTTCTAGAGAAAAACAATAACATGTAAATACAATACAAAATGTTTTATTTTTACAGGTACAATTTTGACAGTGTTTTTTTCCTATCAAAGTGTCATTAGTTTTTTTGCTTTACTTGCACAAGTGTTTTGTGTGTCTCATTGAGGGGTATTTTTAACAAACAGAGTGCCGTAAACATAGATCTTTGTAGGTCTAGTTCTTCGGAAAGCCCTTCCATTGACTAATTCACTATATCACTTCTATCATTTTTTCATGGGTTGTTTAAAGGTGCACTATGTAACTTTGGCTGCGCTGGGGATCGTGAACATTGTCTAAGATATATTCTCATAACGGAATAAACAAACTTTCCTCACAGGAAAACAATTGGATCCCTGGAACACAGTTTGAAGTTAGAAATCTACCTTTAAAATGATGTTATTGTGTCTCTGTTGTCGTTAACAGCAGAAGGGCCCACAGTTGTATGTTTTTTTTTACAAACATATTCTAGTCTTACGCTTGGTTCGTGGTGCCTCAACATAATTTACTTTTGATTCATGATGATAGAATGAGTCAATACTAAGATTGACATGTAGAATACACTTGTTTTGTAAACCAACTGCAGGCTCTGCAAGTGTAACAAAATCCCCCTTCCCTGAAACTGCATAGTGCACCTTTAATTAGTAATTGATAACAAAAATATATATATATATATTTTCAATAATTCCGTGGATGATTTTGACCTCAGCGTGACATTGAAATATTACTTGGTTGCTGTCACGGATAGCAACAAGCACCAACATCAATTGTCGGACTAGATAACTGCAGTTTACACTTGATAACTGTATAATATCCTAGGATAGAATCCAGGGATTTAATCCAGGGATTTAATGTGGGTAGAATTTAAGCAACAGACGTCGGATGAAAATTGAAATAAAACAAGCTGTACGCATTGGGGGGGATATAGAGTGTTGGTTTGGTGATCCGGTTGATAGTTGAAACCCTAACACCGTTGTGTGGTGACCAAGGAGATGCTCTTCAGTGAGAGGCACAGACCTTCAGCAAATTCATGTCAAAAAACTTCTTTATAAGCTTCAGTGGTACCGGTGAACTCTATTGAATGTGTGTGTAAGATATAAAAAAAACACTGCAATACTGCAATATATATTTTTTGGTATTGGATCAAGCTGCTAACATACTTCTAAAGCTCCTTAAAGGTGCTTACAGACCTCTTTATCTTAGTTCTTAAAATGTATCGTTTTGTACAAAACAAAAAAAAGTATCCAGTTTAGCTGAAAACAAGGTTGGCGTGTGTGCCTTTGGTTGTACTATTATAGCTACATATATTTTTATCGTACTGTGACTTTTTATAGTCTTCTGACAGACTTTTGCCTGTAGTATATGTCTCATGCCCTGCCTCCTCTTCCCCATGTATGTGTTGTTATGATACTGAGTGATTCTGGGAGAGAGAGAGATTGACTGAGTGATGAAGACACACGACTCCTCCATATCACACTGCATTCTTTACATGGAGTTTATCTGTTGCATTTCAACAATGCCCTCTGGTGACAATGATGGACCCCTTTATCCTCAATATTTTTACTTTGAAACTATTATACAAACTACTGTTGTATTTTTCTATAAATATGGGCAAGTCATTCACGTAAACACACACACACACACATATCTTTATATATAGATACTATATATGAAGATATATTTGTGTGTGTTTATAGGTGTAAAGTAAAAATGAATGTTGCAGCTTCTGTCCGTTTTTCTTTAAAACATTGACATCATCCAAAGAGGCAGATTATTTATTGTCTGGCATAAAAAGAACCTGATCTGATTTTACCATGCTGCTATATGACAGAGAAGAGCTGCAGTCCTCAACTCCAGTGTTTTGTTTTAAACACAATGTAATGAAAGTTCAATAAACATGAGAGAAGGATCCAACTGTGTGTCTGTCTGTTTGCTTATTACAAGTCTTTATGCGAGTGGCACACCTGTGGCGATTTGTGTCAATGTTTCACAACCTACACACAATATAAAGCAAAGGCCTACACAGTCAAATATAATAGGCTTAGTCCAATGGATACATCAGGTATTAGAACATTTACACATAGGCCACAGGTGCAGGTTTGTCAGCTCTCAGTCCTTGGACAGTAGAAAGTGTAGATTGATGTTGTATGGATCGGTCAATGAGGTAAGTTTAATCAGCCATAAGGGATCAGAATTAAATATGCATATTATAGAGTGTACCTTGAACAGGCTGACACACTATGCAGCACACTCCTGTCATCATCCCCATCTTACAGGCTAGTTGTTCCTGCATGCAGAAAGACTCCCAAGTGAAAAGTTTGGACAGTGTAGCCCTACCCCAGCCTCATGTTGAATCTCCTCACTCACATTTGTCAATAATATGCAAGTCTTCTACAAACCTACACTGCACTAAAATTGTCTAGCAGCAGCAGCTGAGTAGGTGGCCCGTGACATGCGCACACGGCCGTTACGTTTCGACACATAAATATTATTATGCTTTACTTCCACAGAATGTGAACCGGCTCGCTCCTCCCCTAGTGTACACCGAGTTGAACCTTGGGATGAACCCGTTGAACTCAAACACGCCGCAGTACACCCTCCGCACCACCGCGCGGAGCTGTGGAGCAGGCTACCTCTCTCTTTCTCTCTCTCTGCTGAAAAGCCCGGAGCCTACAGAGCAGCTGATCAGTCCGTTTCTTTATAGGTCCATGGTCTGCACCCACACACAGTCACTACCATGCCGTCTCCGATCCCCTTGTCTCGCCTACTGCCCCCGGACCTGTACCCGTGTGTGGACATCGGGACGTGCAGCAGCCCGCTCAGTAGACCGTCGCACGGCTCCTCCACGCTACAGGTCCCGGCCCAGCGGCTCCACGGCCGGGTGTCGAGCAGCCGCCTCTGGTCCTCAGTCATCTACTGGAAGCAGCTGCGCTGCGTGGAGCCGGTGGGCTCCGGGGGGTTCGGCTCCGTGTACCGGGCGCAGTACCGCGGGGAGACGGTGGCGCTGAAGAAGGTGAAGAAGTGCACCAAGAACAAGCTGGCGGCGCGGCAGAGCTTCTGGGCCGAGCTGAACGCGGCGCACCTGAGACACGGCAACGTCGTGCGCGTCATCGCCGCCACCACCTGCGTGCCCGCGGACCACGGAGACCACGACGACGGCAGCATAGGAACCATCCTCATGGAGTTCGTGGGCAACAAGAACCTGCAGCAGATCATCTACAGCGCCGAGCCGCTAGAGGAGGACAGGTGGCGCAGGTACGCCACTGACATTGCGCACGGCCTGCGCTTCCTCCACTCGCACAACGTGGTGCATCTGGACATCAAACCAGCCAACGTGCTGGTGTCCGGCGAGGACGTGTGCAAAATAGCAGATTTCGGCTGTTCTCTGAAGCTGGACGGAGGCTGCGAGGTGAGCGCCACCAGCCCGCTCCTGAGCCACGGAGGAGGGACCTACACCCACCGGGCGCCGGAGCTGCTGAAGGGCGAGGGCGTGTCTCCCAAAGCGGATATCTTCTCTTTCGGGATCACGCTGTGGCAGCTGGTCAGCAGAGAGCAGCCCTACACCGGGGACAGACAGCACGTCATCTACGCGGTGGTGGCGCACAGTCTGCGGCCGTGCATCCAGGACAAACCGCTGTTTATGAGCGATCAGGGCCGCAGGGTCGGCGCTCTGTTGGCCCGCTGCTGGAGCGCAGAGGGCAGCGCTAGACCCAGCGCTCAGGAGATGCTGGAGCATCTAGAGCTGCTGCGACCACACACCTGATGCTCTCACATTCTCCTGCCATGTGCTTTAGCAAGGATTGAGCTTTGCCTTTTACTATGGTCAACACATGCCGAAGTAGGAATGAAAGCAATGAATAGGCCATGTCAAATTGCCTTGTTTTAAATTGCTACACAGTTATATTAGTAGGCCTATGCACTTTTCAATGGGTAAACATGCAAAACCATGATAAAGCACTTATTGGTAGCATCTGCTGAGAGTTTTTTGTTCGTTTGTTTTTACATTTTTTTAAATAAATATTTTTATAAATATTTTAATAAATATTTTGTTATCTAAATCTTTAACTTTGAAAGCTAAGTGTGTTGTCAATTGAGTATTATTTGTGGTGAAGTCATTGTAATATGAGATTTACCGTGACAGGTTTCATTAAACTATTTTTATACTATCAAGTATTGTTCTTGTCATGTTGACAGGTCACCTACAAATATATTCACACACGCATACATTTGAGTTAGGCCTATACTTTGACACTGTGTGACTGTACATCTACAGTACTTCCTTATACATGAGCTGGCACTGTCAGCTGTAGTCTTTGAAACACATCTCAGTAGAATGAACCCACACACAGACATGCTAACCACACCACATGTTGCTTTATTTACTGGTACAGTTACATTACTGCTGGATTATGGCGACAACAGAAGGATGGATAGACTACATGTTTATGTGAATTAATGGAAGCCCATTATGATCAATATACTTGCTGGCGAACTCCATACAATTAATGAAACTGAGTAAAGCACTCATTTTCCTTTTGCAGTTAGTACTGTAGATAACACATCAACAGATAGGACTCAATGAAATGTCAAATGTATGTATTCACGTGTTTGAGATGTGACAACTTCACAAACTCACTTTTACACATTTGTCAATTCAACACTAAGGAAAACAGTTGTATTGTATACGTTAGGTCAAACTACAGACAGAATTACTGTACATAATTACATTTTAGTATTGCACTTCCATGAGGTTTGGGGACTCACAAGACAGACAATAACAAATCCGTGAATAAAATAAAAATAAAAAAATTGATCCTACACTTCCCATAATGCAACACATTAGCGACATCAATATATGTCATCTCAAGGTTATTTTCTTGACAATAGCTTTACCAGAGCCAAAATTAGACATTGTACAACTGTTTTCACAGGCTGAGTAGAACCAGTAAAATAGTTTCCCTTTAAAGTCAAATGCCAACACTCAGTATATCTCAGCGAAATGTCTGTCAGAACACCAGAGCAGAAGATAGGCGAACTGTATCATAACAAGGTAGTACAGTGAAGAGATATACAGCTAATAATAAGGACACAATTCACACTTCACCAAAAAACGGTGACGAAGTAACAATAGAAATATTCCCTTTCAAGGAGATTCACAGGAATAAATAGTGTTTAATTGCTTGTGACAGCTAAACATGGCAGCGTATAGGTGGGTATAGTATAGTGTTGTAGTCGAGACCACATAAACCCAGACCAAGACAAGACTAAGACCATGGAGTTACCGTTGTTATGGGCGCATGCTTTTACTGTAAGCAATGAAAGCGATTCTATATCAATAAAACCATATTTAAATCACTATTTTGATTCAATTAATGAACTGTTTTAGATAGTAGCAAAGCGTCGGGCTCCTGTTAATGTTGTCGGGCTTTATTTTGACCAGGCACTGGGACTTTTATTTTGAAATAAAATACTACAGATGCTGTCTCGGAGGACTCCAGATTTTATGGCTGTGGCTGTGTCTTGATTCAGAGACCACGCACTTGGTAGGACGCAGTCTCGCGGTCTATGAAGGCTATAGCCTATGAAGGCCGATTTTAAGGCCGGTTTTAAGGCCAACGAGCCTTGTTAAACGAGACGGTCTCCGCAGGTCTCCGTTTACGAGCATTTCCGGTTTACGTAACAAGCCGTTACCTTGCGTGACGACTCGCTGCTCCTGTGCTGCCTAGCAACCCTGATTGCTGCCAACGGAGACAGCCCTGTCAGCGGAGGAAAAAAGAAAAATAAGTTGTCTACCAGACGAAAAGAAAAAAAAGTACAAGAAAAAAAGAAAGGAAGATAAAAGTTAAGAAGATGGAGCAACACGTTGCTGTTTTGTTATTTTTTATTTTATTTTATGCAATCTCTGAAAAAAACGCAATGAATCTTGGGATATGTTGGGCCACGAAGGATACATCTGATGCAGCCTTCAAAACTGCTTCAAAACCGTGAAACGAAGGCTGCATTTCACGACCGCATATGAGGAGCCTTGCAAGGAGCCTTGCAAATGGGACAGCCTTTGCGCGCCTCATATGCGGTCGTGAAATGCAGCCTTCGTTTCACGGTTTTGAAGCAGTTTTGAAGGCTGCATCAGATGTATCCTTCGTGGCCCAACATATCCCAAGATTCATTGCGTTTTTTTCAGAGATTGCATAAAATAAAATAAAAAATAACAAAACAGCAACGTGTTGCTCCATCTTCTTAACTTTTATCTTCCTTTCTTTTTTTCTTGTACTTTTTTTTCTTTTCGTCTGGTAGACAACTTATTTTTCTTTTTTCCTCCGCTGACAGGGCTGTCTCCGTTGGCAGCAATCAGGGTTGCTAGGCAGCACAGGAGCGGCGAGTCGTCACGCAAGGTAACGGCTTGTTACGTAAACCGGAAATGCTCGTAAACGGAGACCTGCGGAGACCGTCTCGTTTAACAAGGCTCGTTGGCCTTAAAACCGGCCTTAAAATCGGCCTTCATAGGCTATAGCCTTCATAGACCGCGAGACTGCGTCCTACCAAGTGCGTGGTCTCTGAATCAAGACACAGCCATAAAATCTGGAGTCCTCCGAGACCGAGTCAAGACACAGGATGTGTTCTAAACGACCTACTAACGTCCTACTCATACTAAAAGCCCTACTAACATCCTACTCATACTAAACTACCTACTAACATCCTACTCATACTAAAAGCCCTACTAACGTCTTACTCATACTAAAAGACCCACTAACATCCTACTCATACTAAAATACCTACTAACATCCTACTCATACTAAAAGCCCTACTAACATCCTACTCGTACTCATTTTGACATCATGTTGTGGTTGTGTATGCGAGTTTTTGTAGGCGAGAAATGGCTGGATGAGAACTTACTTCCGGGAAGATTTTGTGTACGGATCGATAGGTTACTACTCCTACTCAACCGCCCCACAATGCATTGCGTCTTTTCAAACGACACGGAATTTTAAAAAAAAAACTTAATTGCAAAGAAAACAAGGGGAACCGTGGGGAAATCACAAACTGTAGAAAAAACGTTTTTTATTCTATAATTTTGTTTGTTTGAGTATGTAGTAGGGAGGACGTTCTAGTAGGCCGTTTCTAACACAGCTCAAGACTTTGAGAAGTCCAGACCAAGACAAGACTGAGAACTTTAAAAAAATGGTCTTGAGAGCAGCCTGGAGTACTTAAACAAGCAGACTGTGTTCACATGATGGTGACTCTCTCGGGGGACACCTGTACAGCGGAGCCCCCTGTCTCCATGCTGTGGCCCCTGTACTGTCTGCTGTCCTGGCCGCGGCGGATGCGGTGGAGCTTGGGGGCCACACAGGGGAGCAGCAGCACAACCTTGCCCAGGATGACGCACACGGGCAGGGCCAGGGCCACCGCGAAGCTGGGGGGCAGGTAGAACCGGTACGCCTCCTCTTCAAAGGCCCGCTTCCAGCCAAACAGCAGGCCATGGAGGGTGGCTATGAGCAGGGCGATGTAGCCCAGAGTGGACTGCCAAGCAAAACACAGCAAGAGTCATGAGAGCAGCTAGGGGGTATATAACACACAGGGAGACAGGTTACAATGGAACCGCATGTGACTGTGCCATGTCCCCTCGTGCAGTTTGGCACACTAGTAAAACTATTCTTGGTAATAGCCCATACTGTTCAAAGGTGTTCCGAGGAACTGTCAGTTTGTGTTCATTCTTGCACCCCCTTAGGACAAAAGCGGTAGTGTTTTTACGACGCCAGCTGTAGTTCCTGGGTGAGCGTACCAATGACAAAGACGTTAAGAAAAACTATATAAAAATAGATTCTTTACACTGATGGTCTCAATTGCTGTTACAGGTAAAAATGAGATTCAGAAATATGTACTTACACTGCAGGTGAATAGGGTCAAATGTTTAACTCACAGACAGATATGTAAATTTGGCAATATTCAACTAATAGATCATTTAAAATAACCAAAAATCTAGATGTTGGAAAAAGACAGTTAAAATCTTTGTGTCCTTTTTACAACAAATTGGTGTGCACATTTTTACAGAACAGATTTTGGATACAGCCTTTTTTCATTTTAGAAAGCAAACAATACTATGTACAGGTCTTAACATGAATTTCATCAGACAACTAACAACATGTGAACAAATCCTTCTGTAATAACCTTTAGAATAATGATAAAGGTCAGTTGTAGTCAGAGTAATGACTACTCAGCCAGATGTAGTAGGCTCCTGGGTTATTTCTAAACA
>NC_137225.1:1430000-1477500 GCF_949987685.1 Ammodytes marinus | reverse complement strand
TGGAAAAAAAGAGAGACACACATTTCTAGCCAACACCTTAAGCTTCAATTTAATGTAGGAATGGCTATTGACAGATGTTTTGGTGATGAGCAATTCTCACTAGAGTAAAAAGTGTGCCTACTTACCCCGTTCTCCCCTATTTGTGAGATGTATTCCATTTGGAACGCAAGGTAGATGATAACTGAGCGATTTGTGGTTGGTGAAGACAGGTGAAGTGTGTTACCTGTGTGCTGGCGTCTGTGGGTGTGCTCTGCTGCATGGCCCAGGCTGAGATCACGTTGAAGCGTTGAAGCCTTTGACCACGGTGGAGTCTGGTAGGAGAGAGGCCAGGTACTCAGCGTTGGACTCTGGATACTGGTTGACCCTCCTGTTGTTACTCACATCCACTAGGATCTTTCCTGCACCAAAAAACAGACAAAAACATACACATGACTTGTGTTTTTAAAGACATTATAAACATTACACATGGGCTATACAGGCTCTCTAGTCTATTTCTAGGGGTGTAACAAATACACATATTCGTATTCCTTCCGAACCGCACAGGCAGTAACGGAACTTGCACTTTTATTTGAGAAGTGTTGTATTTATTAGAGACCTTGGTTATTTGCAGCAGTAGTTTCTTTTCTATACTGAAAAAAACCCTATAAGCTTCAATTGTATTACTTATGTTGTGGGGACATTTTTCTGTTTACACAGTGATATTGAGGGGACGTACCTTCCTTTTAGGGACAAATTGGAAGTCAGTCCCCATTACGTACATAATGACATTTCAGGGTAAAGACTTGATTTAAGGTTAGGGCAGACTTTAGGTTTAGGTTAGGGTTAGAGTTATAGGGTAAAAGTTAGGGGGTAAGGCTTAGGCTAGTAGTGGTCAGGGAAAGTCTCCAGGAAATGAATGAAAGTCTATACAATGTCCTCGGAAGTGATGAAAACCCAACCTGTGTGTGTGTGTGTGTGTGTGTGTGTGTGTGTGTGTGTGTGTGTGTGTGTGTGTGTGTTCTGCTCGCGTGCCTGTATGCATGCATGTGTGTGTAGTAATACCTTGCAGTAGATGCTTGAGGTCCCACAGCACAGAGTAGTGCTCGCGGCGTACGGCCAGGAACACGATGCTGGCCTTGCCCACCGCGTCCTCATGGTGGGTCACGTCCACCACGTGAGGGAAGGCCTGCGCCGCCACTTTGGGCTGGCGGCTGCCCACCACCACGTGGAAGCCGCAGCGCAGCAGCCTCTTGGTCAGGCACTTGGAGAAGTCTCCCGAGCCCAGGATGGAGACCGAGGGCTGGGCAGGCACACAGGCAGCAGCAGCACACCCTCCATGGAGCACCACACCACCGTTCTTATTAGAGCCATTGGGCAGGAAACAGGCCTGGTGCTGGGAAGAGGTGGTGAGGAACACTGGGCTCCTCTTGCTGTTGCTGCTGCCACCACCCAGCATAGACATGGAGTCCATCACTGCTGCTTCATGAGCGCTTTGGTTAGGAGGATAGCACTGGGTCTAAACAGAGGTATATAGAGGCACAGAATGGAAGACACATTATGGATCAGGTTTGGGAATGGGAATTGATTTTTGGATCACAGGCAAGATGTAAATGCATCAATAATATACGTATATATTTAATATTAGAAAAATGTTTTCCTGTGGCGGGATTGGAATTTTCATATCAGACATCACAGCAAACAAACAGCAGTTTACCATGATGAGCATCATAGGCTAAACAAGTTGCTCACTTTTTATATCTCAATTGACTCTTCAACCCTTTTTGAGCACTACATGGCTAATGACCACAGATACCAACAGGCAGACAGAGCTACACTCGGTAAGCTTTTATACTATTAAACTCTACACATTAAAGGTAGAGTCAGCGATTCTGGAAGACGGCAGATTGCTTATTGTCAACATCACTTTTTGTCAAAATCAGTGAATATCTCCTCAAGGGAATTCGCTACCTTTCCGTAGCCTAGTGTGTGCGCTGACAAAAAAAATCCAGTGTTAATACACAGCCTAGGCTCTGTAAACTGGTGTGTAAACTAAGGGGGCACATTAACACACCAGCTTCACTCCACTTTTATAGATACTATTTCAGAGTTAGCCTTTCACCATGCATGAGCTCAGGTTTAGAGTATTAGGCCTACTAGCAGATATTATAAAACTAAAACATTCATCCATTTCCTTTGGATTCAAGCTATTTAGTTTAGGGGGGATCCACAACTTCAAAAGGTAACCACTAACCAGACGTTTGATTAAGTAGCCAGCTTTAGGAAGGACAGTTTTGCTAACTTATAATCAGGAATACAATATGTGTTGACATTACATGGTTTTAAAAGTAAAACTAATGGTACCACTAGGGTTGCAAAATTTCGGGAATTTTCAAAGTTAGAAACTTTCCATGGGAATTAACGGGAATTTATGGGAATTAACGGGAATAAACGGGAATTTACTAAATATAAAGCAACCCAAACGCACTAAATCCTTCTAACTACTGTATGTTATTTCAGTCCTGGTAAACGTTCTAGACGGTAAAAATCAAACTAAGTTTTGTAATATTTATGAACATTTAATTTCAAATCAGATTTTTCTTAAAGCTTATTGAGACACTCAACTTGATATCATATATTGATATTTACTAGACCAGGTTTACAGAGGCTTAAACAGTGATTATAAATATAGTTGGGAAAATATATTTTAGCATAATCTTGACTAAAACAACCAGATTCCATGCAAGTAGACTTGGCAAGTTGCACATAGCACACATCCTACTGCATGGGTACTGAGGCCACGCCCCCTACATGCGCTGTGCATTCCTCCATCCATTTATTGAATGGGTTGGGTCAGACAGTAATATTTTACTCAGCATTCATCTTTTTGTTGTTCAGTGAAATTATTGATTGTTTATTAAATAATCAAAACTTGATAAAGTTCTACTTACAAATAAATCTGTTCAAATGTAATGTCTTTTTTATTGAATTAGTTTGCATGGATGTCTGCCTATGACAAAACATAGTGTTTATATGTTTAGATTTATGTTTGGATATGAAAAAAATAATTAAATGACAGCCATTTAGTTAATTCCTATAATTCCCTATTTTGAATATTCCCAAAATGTCCGAGCGAAAGTTCCCGTGGAAAGTTTCCGGAAATTTACCGGAAACTTTCCACCCCTTTGCAACCCTAGGTACCACCTTCTAATAAGTCACTTCCCATCAAGGGGGTGTAGAAGTGATAACTAATGTCTTTATTTCTGTTAAATTAATCATGTATAGGCTTCCTACTGATGCGTATCTTACACCAATAAGAACACACTTGTCTCCAGATTGTTGCTGTCATCATGAGGGTGACTGGCTATTTGGACTATATGAACCCTATGGACGTTGTGTCGTTCACACGGTGTTGTGGCTGTCCTCCAGTAGCCTATCGGTAAACGCCTATTCTGGAGCATACATCCACCGGCGCGAGCTGCGTCTTGGGATGACCTTCTGTGTGGAGACTGAGATCGTGTGAAGGACGCGGTGTCAGTGTGTGCGCGCGTGCGTGCGTGCACCTGTAGCGCTGCAGCACGGCCAACACACACTCGATATAGCAAGCTGATGACTCACATAGGCTAGACTGAGAGATGAACGTGCACTGTAGGATCACACACACACACACACACACACACACACACACACACACACACACACACACACACACACACACACACACACACACACACACACACTGACATGTTACCCACCTGTCAGCCATGCAGAGAGAGGCTGCTAGCTCCCATCCTCCTCCTGATGCTCCTCAGCCTCCGCTGTTTGAGCGCATGCTGCGTTCAGGTCCTGCAGGGAATATCGGAGATTCAATGAAGTTTCTGCAAACAGGAAAATAAACTGTATAACACAGTATCACCCTAAATAATCTGAGAAGTATGCCTTATATAACCCATATAAAATGTGCTTGGCTAGGCCTATAATAAAAATAGATACATTAGATAAACTCGATTTGAAAATAAAGATACAAAAAGATTAAACATTCAATTTTGAAAAATTAAATTTGGTGTGTGTTTTTATGTTCCACATGAACAAGGTACAAATGTAATTTGGTGGTGTTATGATGGTGAGTGCTATCGAACACGTCGGCCCACAATCTCATTGGCTTGGTATCTGGTGACTTTCTAGGCCACAGCATATGATTCATATGACTTATATTTCCATTCTCATCAAAGCATTCAGAAGGCCCATGGTGCTCTATGGATGGGGACACTGTCATACTGGAAGAGACCGTTCATCATAGGATGAAGGTGATCACTTAGAAATACTTTGCATTGATCTGCAGTGACTCTTTCATATAGGCACAACTGGACCCAAACCAAGGCAGTATATTGCACTGCATCTGCTTCACTGTGTTTCATCTGGCCTTATTAGAATTTTCCCCATCGTTGCTGCATGTGGTTTCTGCACCATTGAATTCTCAAATGTGTATTGATCTTCATAATGAGGGTTTATGAACTGCGGTCCCCATAATGCCTCTCTTTGGAGCTGTGAATGGACAGACTGTCAGCTGAGGAAGAGTTGATCTGCTGTTTCTCCTGACATATGGCATCAATGCACAAGAAAGAAAAAAATATATAAATTTATATTAACATAGGTCTATATAAGAAACAACGTATTTATCATTTCATTTCAGTTTCAATAGCTTTCTAACACAGCCAACATTTTGAATAGTATGGTTGAAATGATCTCAAATGCACCACATAAGTTAACCCCTTAAGTGTCATTTTCATTTGCATCTCCACTCCAGTCGTTCCCCACTCATTCAGTCAGGTGTTCCTTTCATTTGTCATCTGTATATGGTCAGCTGCTAGCATTTTTTTATTTAAACATTCAAATGATTTTAAATGTCTGCAAATTTTGTCGAAAAAGGCTAAAAAAAGAGAAATACACAATGTGAATTTATATAGAAATTTCAATTATCAATATGTTACAAAGTATTCCAAATCTCTGTTATGCGTGAACATAAGAACAGCTCCTGTAATATTGTAAATGGCAGATGTATTAAACAAGATCATCCAGAAACAAACTATGTATCATGATATCTCTCTTACATAGCAAACATTTAGACTTGTATCGACGTAAATATGCAAAAACATGTTGCAGAACATTGCTACATGGCAACAATTGCAAATAGACACAATGTTTCAGTTTTCTGTTCTTTAAACAAACAAAAAAATATCATATCTTTTACCCTCTCCATCCACGCAGAAAGAAAATAAAAAAGAAGCTCTATCCATGGCTGGGGTAGTGTATGGGGAGTTTGTCATAGACTGTTCAAAAAAATAGGGGTTTGTATGCAAATAGATCCTCTGGAGAGGAGAATGTGCCTGAAAGCCTCTACTCAGGGAACAGAGAAATCAGCGCACCTGATTTGGCCCTATACAGTTGCCGTAGCCGTCATGGAGTTCTTGGTAGGAGCTGTGTTTGCCGTTTTACTTTTATCTTTGTTATTTATTATCCGAGTATTTATTGTTGTGAAGACCGGATCAAGCTATCAGCCCGGATCTAAAGGCCCGGTGTCTGTGCTGGTGGTGGCGGGCTCAGGTAACGTTAATAACAGAAAGCCTCCTTGTGTGTGTGTGTGTGTGTGTGTGTGTGTGTGTGTGTGTGTGTGTGTGTGTGTGTGTGTGTGTGTGTGTGTGTGTGTGTGTGTGTGTGTGTGTGTTCTATGCTGTCATAAAGCTGCTCCCTCACTAATATTCGTATGCCTTATATTGTCATGATTGAAGCCATATGATATAGCATACGTTTTGCCTTGTTATGCATCTTTTATATTAATAGTGAACGTTCAGAATACGTTTTTTTAGGCTCTGCATTAGCTGACTTCCTTAGCTTCCATGCTAATCTTCCACACTTCCGTAGCTCAGTGCCCTCAGTGCCCGCCCTGCTTTTTCCAAACACCAATCAGAGTGAGTCACGCTATAACTCAATGGAAATAACCCTAGGCTATTTGGAAGAATGAAGAGAAGAAAGTAAACGCCAAAGCAGACTAGAAAGGAGCTTAGTCTGAACTGCCACAATTGTGTGTCTAGTGTCAGAGATAGCGGTGCATTATAAGCAGTGCACTAGCAGACACTTTTCCTCACTAAGTAGCCTACAGGAAGACACGTAACATAATGTCAAGCCAAAGAACACAGAACATGGCTATGTACTCATTGTTTGACAGGTGAGGAAGTAAGTGGTCAAGTAGGCTTCAAGAGTACAACACATGTTTAGGCCTACAGGTCAAATGGCAATGAAAAACATATTTTTAACATTTGCCAAAATAGGGCTTTGGCTGTTTTCTGTGTAAAGATATAGGCCTAGTGCATCTTAAGAAATCTCGAAAGGAAATCTATGTCTACCATGTCGGTGTGTTCCATTTGAGGACCTATGGCCTCAATGTTATTACTTTGGAAGCTCACAAAGCCTCTTGTGTTTCTTCTAATAATGATATCTTATTAACCGTGTGTGTGTGTGTGTGTGTGTGTGTGTGTGTGTGTGTGTGTGTGTGTGTGTGTGTGTGTGTGTGTGTGTGTGTGTGTGTGTGTGTGTGTGTGTGTGTGTGTGTGTGTGTGTGTGTGTGTGTGTGTGTGTGTGTGTGTGTGTGTGTGTGTGTGTGTGTGTGTGTCTAGGTGGTCACACCTCAGAGGTCCTGCGTCTGATGGACAGCCTGTCGGCGGCCTACGCTCCTCGCCACTATGTCATCGCTGACACTGACCGGATGAGTGAGGACAAGATCACTAGCTTTGAACGCTCCAAACAACACACACACTCTGAGTCCCAGGTACACACACATAGGCCTACACACACACACCTCTGTGCACATGCCTACGTTTGAACAGGCCTACATGTGAACAGAACAGGCCCACATATAAACGGGCCTACTTATAAACAGACCTATTTATGAACAGTCCTGCATAGGAATGCTATTGAAGTGAGTGCTGAGACTGTGTCTGTAATGCAGTGTTAGTAATCAACAGCAGGTGGCGTGGCTATACCTTTGTTCTTCCCTGCAGCCTTTATAATAATGAGAAATTATAAATCTTATTTATATAGCACTTTTCAAAACATGGTTACAATGTGCTGAGAAGTATAAATAAAGCTAACATGCACCTGACTACAATATTGAGTGTCACACATGGTGTCACAGCATATAGCAATCCAAACACACTGACAGATTTCATTTTGAAAATCTGTCACACTGACAGATTTTCATTTCATTTGCTTCCATTTTGAGCCCATTCCAATCTGGTTTTAGGGCAGGTCACAGTACTGTCTCTGCTGTGACTTTGGTTGTAGACAACATTGTTACAGCATTAGACAAGAAAAAGCACTGTGCAGCACTTTTTATTGATCTTTCAAAGGCCTTTGATACTGTTGACCACCATTTGCTTTTACAGAGGCTGCATGACATTGGCTTTGATCATTCTGCATGTAGCTGGTTTAGGGATTATCTCTCTGATAGACAGCAGTCAGTTAAACTGGGAAGATACCAATCTGAGTTTTTAACTGTTACAAATGGTGTCCCACAGGGCTCAATTTTAGGTCCAGTTCTTTTCACAATTTATATAAATAACATTAGCCCCTTTTACACAGAGATTGCGGCATATTGACGGAACAACATCACTCCAATATGCGGGCTTTGCTTGCTTCTGTGTTATTTACACAGAACCAAGCAACGCCGGCCTGCTGGCGCAGCAGTAGCTCCTTTTACACAGCGCTCCGGAATGAAAGAGGTGCTTGTAAACAGCGTCAGGTGACGTAAACATTTAGCGCCGCGCCGGTCAGCTGCTTTACAACAACAACACTGGCTGGTGAATTGAGAGCAGAAGTGCTGGAGCTTGCAGTAAGAGGGCCGTATTTGACTGCCCCCACAATGTGCCAGTTGATCTCGCTACGCGCTGAGTCCAACATCACTGGGACTGTTAACCAAACTGACAAAATCAATCCGCTTCACCTCTTGAGTTGTGTTAGCAAAACAGTAGCTCTGTGGCTAACAGCTGAGCCGGAGCCTTCAGTCAGCTGAAGCAGACAGTCTAGCGGGGCGAGCAGACTATTCCCCCGTTACTAGGTCGTATCCTTGGTCGTTCCTATTTACTGGCGTACTACTAGCCTACTACTACCATCAAGCTGAACAAGAGCCCTCCGCTGCGTGTCGGGCTCCTGCTTCAGCTTGTCGGTCTTAATTTCTAGCAAGTGACCCGTTCGCTATACTTTATCCCTTACTTAGCCTAGCCTAGCTTTCCCATTGTACAACTTCTCATGGGCAGAAATAGACTCATACACTCTGCAAAATGAAGCGCGGGGGTTTGGATTGAGCAACGGACCTCATGATCAGATAGATTATACGCCGTTCCTTTTATTTGATGATTTTTACGGGACATCAGGCCGCCGTGATTAATGTTAAACACACGTCCTTCAACTGCTAACATGGTCGCATGTTTAGAACGTAGACTATGGAACGTCAAACGCCCCCCTGTTCCGCAACAACAAGCTGGAGCATTTAAACAGAGAGGCAGAACTGATTGTGTCGGGAATCTTACTACCCCCCGAGGTAGTAAAATTCCCGGAACAATCTCTCGCACCTTTCTTCCCTCGTTCCGCAACTGTCGCATTTATACAGCAGGGCGGAGGGCCGAAAGGCCGGCATATTCCCGGCTTTCACTGGCTGTGTAAAAGGGGCTATTGTTTCATCGCTAAAAAACTGTCACGCCCATCTATACGCTGACGACACTACTGTATTGCATTTCCGATTCGGTGCACCAATCTATTCAGAACCTAAAAAGCTCTTTTAACACCCTGCAGGACTGTCTAGTGGACCTCAGGCTTGTTCTAAATACAGACAAAACCAAATATATGTGTTTCTCCAGAGCAAGAACTACAACTTTTAATGATTTTAATATTTCTACAAAGAATGGATTTTTAATTGAAAGAGTCACAGAGTACAAATATCTCGGCATCTGGTTAGATGATAAACTCACTTTTAATTTTCATATAAAAAATCTTGTTTGTCGACTACGATTGCTATTTTTATAGGAACAAAACCACCTTCCCTTTATTTAGTAGGACAAGGATTATTGAGGCAGTTTTCATGTCTGTCCTTGATTACGGTGATGTGGTTTACCGGCATGCATCACATTCATGTCTTAAACTCCTGGACTCTGTTTTTCACTCTGCTTTAAGGTTCATCACAGGAGATGCTTATGACACACACCATTGTCTTTTATATGAAAAGGTTGGGTGGTCCTCCCTTAAAGAGAGACATGACGCACATTGGCCCATTTTTATTTACAAAGCCTTGACCGGGAAGCTTCCTCGTTATTTAACAGAAATGCTGCAAATTTCAGATGGGCTTTATCAGACCCGCTCCACTGACATGCTTATGCTTTATGTCCCACAAGCCCGGTCTGAGCTGGGAAAGACAGCTTTTAGCTTCAGTGCCCCCGACTCCTGGAACAACTTACAGCAGCAAATTAAACTAAATACCTTCATATCTTTTAACCAATTTAAACAAACTATCTTAAATCTGCCAAACTCTACCTGTAACTGTTTTAATTAGACTATATTGTACTTTCACCCATTTAATTTTTTTTTCTCTTCATCTGTTGTTGTGTATTTGATGTTTTTGCATTGAATATTGTTTATGTATTGTTGTTTTTCCTTTGAATTTGCTTTGAACTCGACATCATTGTAAATGAGGGTCATCCCTCAATTGGTCTCTCGAGGATAAATAAAAGTTAAATGAAAATGAATTTTTTTTTTATTTTATAACACCCAAGTATAATATAATATTATAAAAATAAAATGCTTCTCAAATAAAAGTGCAAGTTTCGCACCGAAATCAAAACAAGCCTGTACATTCACCATATTTACTTCATCTTGACGCTATTAACGCCATAATTAAATGTTGCTGTACGGTACAGCCTGTATTGTGGCGGTTCGGTGTGAATATGTGTATTGTCACACCCCTTATGTGTGTCATGTATTCCACTGTTGTAGTGAAGATGTGTGATCAGCTGCCATGTGTCCTTGTCCCTCAGTTCAGTGTGTGGAGGATCCCACGCAGTCGTGAGGTGCATCAGTCCTGGAGCTCCTCTGTGGTCAGCACACTGAAGGCCCTGCGCTACTCTCTCCCTCTGGTGTTTAGGCTTAAACCTGACATGGTGAGTGGACAAACACACTGTAGCTCTGTACTATGGCAAGCCCTTTACACAGTTCATCAGTAGGGCTTACCAGTCACAGCTTAAGTGTTTAAATATCATTCCCACATGTTGAAATGTTATTTTGACTAATTAAAGTGAATTTGAAGATATCTATAAACAATTTTGACATGTTACAAATATATTTTTCGTCATGCACGCATATCTCTGACTCTGACCAGAGGATCAGTGTACACAGAATGTGTCTGTTCACCTCAGGAAAATCATTATCACAACAGGCAAGCATTTTTTTAATGTGCAACTACAGTACATGGTGGACACACTAGTTATGTGGGTTTTGATTTTTAATTTTGCTTGTTTCTCTGTTGCATCAAGTAAGTGATAACATTTACGCACGCATGCGCACACACACACACACACACTGTATACCTCCTAACAGCTCAACAACAGACAGAGAATATTGAGTTGACACGAGGGGTGTGAAGGTTTGCAAAACAGTATTAACAGTTACACACCAGCAGACGGGCACATGCCCGCTTTCTGTAATCCGCATACTGAAACACCCTCATTTCTCTACATAAGGAAATACATATGGAGCAGATGTGTGGGTCACACAGCTCTGTTTACATGTGGCTTTTGTGTCAGGCTGTCAAACGCTCTCAGTGATCATTTGTGGCTCAGTTACCCAACTAACTACAAGGTTGTCGTGGCCGAGTGGTTAAGGCGATGGACTAGAAATCCATTGGGGTCTCCCCGCGCAGGTTCGAATCCTGCCGACAACGACTGGACGTTTTCACTGCTGTAGACTGTTATCATCAGGCTTGACTGAGGAACCCATGGGAGGTGACAGTGGCTGTTTGCCCAAAAACAATGCAAGTTTCTCAGATTTGCTCTGTATGCCTAGCCTTTGCTCTGTATGGTGGCCTAGCCTGGAAATCCAGACCCGAATCTAGAACCATGTAGGATCCGGCCACGAGCAACAGACCTTCCCAACTCAAGGGGCAGCACCTACGCATGCATTTCACACAATTGGATAGCACTACTAGGGAAACAGCCTGACTAGTTTATAGCAAGGAGAAACAAACTTCATTCCACAATTTGCCAACTTCTGTGTGATGTGGATTTTTTCTCAAACTGTTCTTTAACTATTAAAACAAGCTTTGTCCCTTGTGCTGCTGGCTGTGGTTGATGCTGTGTGCTTTCAGTTGGTGATGGCAGGGGTTTGTGCAGGCTCAGCTCTGTGCAGACCAGTGAATGCCCTTCACTCACTGGAACAGGCCAGCATGAAGCCTTCCCATTCAACACCTATTGGATGAGTCTATCTAAAACATGACATGACAAATCGTCCCCTGCGTATTTTATATTACCATGCACAAGTGCATTGGATAAAAATCTGATTATCGCGACATAAATAGCTTGAAACATCAGGTTTTTGCAGCATTCACACAGTCTGTTAGAATAATTGACATATTTCCTGATGCAACGGGTTTATATAACAGATCAGGACACAATTTGACACTTACGATGCACTGAAAACACACACTTATGCCATTTTCTTTGTTGTAGCCCCCATCAGGATTACACAAATCAATGCCTGTTTAGACTCATGTTTATGCTGAGGTTTAGTTTTCAAACCAAACCGATGTAAGTTTTTTGAATCTGTAAATGATAAGATATCTACTAACTCAAATAACATGCAGATAGTTTTGATTTCTGGGAATATTTTGTTTGATTTTATTGTTTAGGTTTTATTTGTCCAAGTTAATAATGACAGTAAGAACTGTTTTTTGTAAGTGAAATAAACTTCTGTCAGCTCAAATCATTTAAAAAAGTATCAATGGATGAGATACTGTAGTTTGCCTGTGAAGAGTGTAAAATGCGTGTTGAGCAAATTAGAGCAGTGAGAGCAGATTGTAATAGAAGCCTCTGGTTATTGCTGTGTGTGGATGGAAACACAGACAGAGAGCGGGCTGTGAGGGAATGTTCCAGTCAGGCTGCTGTCTACAGGACGGCCCACTAGCATAAGGACTGGGCCATCGGGGGAATTCTCCTGATTCAACTCATTTAACTGCTCACGTTAGCTTAGCTTAGCTGCTGCTACCACACATAAAAAATACACAATGCAGAGAACCGTGGGTGTGCTTTATAGAGAGCTTCTGAATGCAGAACAATCTGTATTATGGCATATTAACTTGCCATTTGGCTAGCAGCTACGTGTTGTGGAAGTTATGTGTGGGCCAATCATAGCTCCTGTTATTGCAATGTTGAGAGTTGTCATGTTTTCTGTAAAGTCTTTGTGATTGGTGTCATTTCACTGTTTTCCAAATTGTTTGCACTTGAGGGCCACCGTGCCATACATAGCAAATCAGAGAAACCTGCGTATACCATGTTTTTGGGCAAACAGCCACTGTCACCTCCCATGGGTTCCTCAGTCAAGCCTGATGATAACAGTCTACAGCAGTGAAAACGTCCAGTCGTTGTCGGCAGGATTCGAACCTGCGCGGGGAGACCCCAATGGATTTCTAGTCCATCGCCTTAACCACTCGGCCACGACAACCTTGTAGTTAGTTGGGTAACTGAGCCGCAAATGATCACTGAGAGCGTTTGACAGCCTGACACAAAAGCCACATGTAAACAGAGCTGTGCGACCCACACATCTGCTCCATATGTATTTCCTTATATAGAGAAATGAGGGTGTTTCAGTATGCGGATTACAGAAAGCGGGCATGTGCCCGTCTGCTGGTGTGTAACTGTTAATACTGTTTTGCAAACCTTCACACCCCTCGTGTCAACTCAATATTCTCTGTCTGTTGTTGAGCTGTTAGGAGGTATACAGTGTGTGTGTGTGTGTGTGCGCATGCGTGCGTAAATGTTATCACTTACTTGATGCAACAGAGAAACAAGCAAAATTAAAAATCAAAACCCACATAACTAGTGTGTCCACCATGTACTGTAGTTGCACATTAAAAAATGTGCAACTGCATGCGCCAGTCCGTTTAGAATAGTTCTAATTTGCTTACATACGCACAGTGGAAGAAACAAAATCTTGTCCACTGTAAAACTGCCTTTGTGTTACAATACAGTTCAAACCTTCACTCCGCTAGTGTCAACTCAATATTCTCTGTCTGTTGTTGAGCTGTTAGGATGGTCAAACTGTTGTGCTTAGTGAGTGCAGGCCAGTGTGGAGAGGGTTCCAGTACTGTGTGTGTGTGTGTGTGTGTGTGTGTGTGTGTGTGTGTGTGTGTGTGTGTGTGTGTGTGTGTGTGTGTGTGTGTGTGTGTGTGTGTGTGTGTGTGTGTGTGTGTGTGTGTGTGTGTGTGTGTGTGTGTGTGTGTGTGTGTGTGTGTGTGTGTGTGTGTGTGTGTGTGTGTGTGTGTGTGTGTGTGTGGAGCTGGACCTGTGTGTGTGTGGAGCTGTATGATGACTTCTCCAGACTCCAGCAGCTCTGTCTGGTTTCCTGTCCCCTCCCCCTTCCCCCTCACTGCTCTCACACACACGGCCACTGCTCTCTTTGCATTTTCTAATATTCAGACCAATGTATTAACCACATTTATTCACTTTGAAGAAATGCCTTTTGAATGACAGTTAAGCTTTGTCATATTGAGCTTGAAGCGTACCACATATCTCTGCAAATCATCAACATCACACCATCAGACAGACACACATCTCCCTTACTATACTAGACTAAAATCAATCGGTTAACCAAGGATTCTTTATTATCAAATAGAAGCATTTTAAAAGGTATGTGGAGCTGAAGGTATCAACTGTTAGATAAGTTAGAGAAAAGTCACTGTCACTGTTTAACAACAATATTTTATATTTTAATACAAACGGCAAGTCCTTGATTTAGGTTTTTAGATATTTTTTGTCATATTTATGAAACAATGATTTCCATACTACAAAACTATGGGAAAATGTAACAGGTGGTGGGCACCGTAGATGTCATACCAGCCACCTTCCAGCTGCTGGCTTACAACTAGAGTCCACCGTTGTGTCTGTGCCGGGGATTAAACCAGCAACCTTGTGGTTATACTGGTCAAGTCTCTTTCCTTAGTTATTTAGTGGAGTCAACATGCTAAATTCTATCTCTACAGTGAGTCAGACGTCCCAGCAGTGTAACTGGATCTACATCCCTCATGCTCATAAAAAAACAAGAACCTAACCTTGTGGTAGGATGGCCTAGAGGAAAGGGGAACGACCAGTAACCATGAAGTCGCTGGTTCAATCCCTGGCACCGGGCAGGAGGGTGTTATTTGTAAGACTATTGGTGGCTGCTATTTCATGTATGGTGCCCACCATCTCTTCCAATGTGTACTTGAGCAAAACACTTAACCCTTAACTGCTCTACTATGGCTGACCCTGCGCTATGACCCTCTCTGATGTTTGGTCACTTGAAAGGGGATATGCGAAAAGACAAATTGCAATGTAGTAATTGTAATAGTAATAACTTAACTTAACTTAAACAGTAATTGATCTAAAGATGGTTCTCTCAGACTCTGCTTTCTATCAAGCTTATGAATAACCAAATACGTGTCACTTCGTGCGTGCGTGCGTGCGTGCGTGCGTGCGTGCGTGCGTGCGTGCGTGCGTGCGTGCGTGCGTGCGTGCGTGCGTGCGTGCGTGCGTGCGTGCGTGCGTGCGTGCGTGCGTGCGTGCGTGTGTGTGTTCGGTCTTGTTGTTTCAGGTGCTGTGTAACGGCCCCGGGACATGCCTTCCCCTATGTGTGGCGGGACTCCTGCTAGGAATTCTGGGAAAGAAGAAAGTGCTGATCATTTACGTAGAGAGCATTTGCAGGGTGCACAACTTGTCGCTAACTGGAAAGATCCTGTACCCCATGTCGGACTATTTCTTTGTGCAGTGGTCCTCTCTCAGGGACAAATACCCCAAGTCCATTTTCCTTGGAAGGCTAGTGTGAAAAAAAACCTGTGTTACACATTGTACAGTATACACAAATATTTTGTAATGTAAGCTTGTGATGCTCATGAATAAATGCTCTTTCTTATTGTAGAGATATGTTTATACCACGCAGTATACTAAAGCAATATCTTTCTTGAATAAAATTTCTAATTAAAAGACAAAAATACTTCTCTTTTGGTTTCTAATAAAAGGGAATGTTCAACCCTAATCCTAGAAAGGGAATCACATTGTCCACTCCTCCCCTCCACTATCAACTTATAACCTCACACACTCGCCTTTTAAAAAGCTGTGGTCAAACACTATTTTGAAATGTCATATTAGGTAATGGTGTGTCCCTATTAGCTGTGATGCAAAGTGTGCAAAGGGCATTAATGTCAGTGTGTTTACTTTACTGTCTGTTTTTCTATCTCCATGGTCCACAGCAAGCTTCTCAACAACTGGCTAAACTTCCTTTACATCACTATGGATTGTCATGGACTCTGGAAGAATCCTTGAGCGTTTGGTGGACCTTTTTTCCACCATCATGAGCAATATATTCCACTTGTACACCACTAATGACTCATTCTAGTGGGCCCATTGAGGTGACCTGAGATCTCACACGCTCCCCACAGAATCAACCTACTTCATGCATTCCAAAGAACCAGATACAAGTATGGCGCCATGTTTATTTCAATCAGTTGCTCACTTAGTGCATGAATCAAAAGTTTTCTTTAAACTGTTCAATCTTTAGGCCCAGCATTTTTAGGCTGCCTGATCAAGTGCATTAGTGTTGCTGTGTGAATGGTTTGTCTTCACTGGATGCATTCAGCCGAACAAAACTGCATTTGGACCCTGGGCAGTTTGTATTTATAACTTAATAAAAAAATAGAATTGTAATTTCAGCAATGGTCCCTTCTAAACCCTTAGTGTTTCTCTGTAACTGGGTGACATAGTGTAGTGTGGAAAGGTAGACTTGGAATAATAGTGATGCAACTTGCAGTCAGTAAACACTCACTACCATAGTGCACTATTGTTCTCCATTTTAATTGAGGGTCTGGATTATGGCTGTTGATATTTTTTCTGTTGATGATTTAAAGCAGTCCAAAATATGTCATTGTCTCACAACTCATGGTAGAGCAGTGGCATCCTGTCTGATACACACACACACACACTCCTTCATATACTTGCACCAGTATTCAAGTTGAGAAACTATAATAGCTCTCTTTACACTTCAGTTTAAAAAGCACGCGCAGAGGGGGAGTAACCCTGTACAAAATGGGCTGCTGTGATTGGCTGTTGCGGCTAGGTCGACCATCTGACGTCATTTTGTCTGCAGAGAGTAGAGTCGCTGCTGCTCTTGTGTGTGTGAACCTTTTTCTCTCAATACTTTTTTCCTCTCTAGTCTGTAGTGTTCAAGGGCCCGGAGACAAGCGGTGCCTGATAGGAGTTTTCCACTGCAGGCTCTGTGCTACATTGTAGCTGCTGAGGAATATAATATAATATCCATTTCCACCCCCCTCCACCCAACGCCAGAAAATGACACATTTTAATAAGGGACCTTCCTACGGATTGTCTGCTGAAGTCAGAAGCAAGGTAAGTGTTCCTGTCTTTGTCTCAAGAAGGGGAAAAAGTACTTTGCAAAGTGAACAAAGGTTTCGGCTATGTATCCTCTCATTCTTTCTCCTCGTTGATAAAAGGCAAAACATTAATCTGCGCATATAAAAGAGGTGCACCTAAATATCCCAAACTGTCCCTCAATATAACTTAGTCTGTGTAGCCTACAATCGAGGATGAGAAAATGCGCCCGACTGCGATTCATTCCCCCTAAACTTTAGAATGTACGTCATCGCCTAAGGGAAAGTTAGCCAGTTGATTCAGCTGAGATTCTAGCGGATAATTAAAGGGAGACTGGATGGATGGAACCTACAACAGATTTAAAAGTGCAGCTCCGTGCGGGTCCATAGAGGATAAAGAGACACACGGCCGCCACCACACTATTTTGTTCCCCTCACACGGTGCTTTTTCACCGTTTGTGAATGGATTAGAACAAAATCATTGGAGTAATTTTATATGAGAGCTGTTAAGCACTTCATTTTACAATCCGATGCACTGTTGCCTAGCCTGATGATGTTGTGCCAATGTAAAGAATGTTGAATAATAGCCAAATCACGCAACAACAAAAAAAAGAGAGAGAGAGAGAGAAAAAAGAAGAAAAATCCAAATGGAACTAGTTTGAGTATAGGGAGGAGCCTGGCTCCTGGATGGATATATATCGAGTCGCTCACTCTGCTCTCTGAGTTAGGGGATATGTTGAACTCTTTTATTAGAATCAGTTTTTCCATGGGCTCCCTATGCAGCGGTGCCAAATGAAAAACAACTAAACAATTCAAATGAGAGCGTTTGTTTACATTTGCAAGAGCCTGCTCTAGGTTTACAAAACATATTTTCTCTACATGTAATTCTTAGTATTGAATGATTCGATCATCGTGATTAAATTAAAACAATATTATGAGGAACCTGGAACGTATAAGACTAGAATATGTTTGTGAATAAAAATGTGAGCCCGGCTGCTGTAAACAACAACAACGGTGAAACAGTAACTTTTTTCAGGAAGCTTTTTAACTTCAAACAGTGTCCAGGGGATCCGATTTCCCTGTGAGGAAAGTTTGTTTATACAGTTATGTACCTTAGAAAATGTTCACTTCTCTGACACACCCGAAGTGACATAGTGCACCTTTAAATACAGTGATGTATTGGAACACATCATGGATGTATCATGAATATCAAGTCGGTGCTGTTTACTTTATAACTGGATTTTAACCACAAAACCAAACAGGTCTAGACTACATTGATTAAACGTCCCATTTGGTGCCATATATTGGAACATGTCATGTGCCTATCCCCTGCAGTGATATTAGGGCATGCTCATCACTTCCATTGTAGGGCTATAACTCCATAATGAGCTTATTTAAGGAGAGCTGACCTATCTATCTATCTATCTATCTATCTATCTATCTATCTATCTATCTATCTATCTATCTATCTATCCATCCATCCATCCATCCATCCATCCATCCATCCATCCATCCATCCATCCATCCATCCATCCATCCATCCATCCATCCATCCATCCATCCATCCATCCATCCATCCATCCATCCATCCATCCATCCATCCATCCATCCATCCATCCATCCATCCTGTTAAACTATGCGGGGAAGCAGGCTTCTGAAGTACTGTATTCTTGACAAGTAGGGGTGTGAATGTTCTGGTATCCCACGATTCGATTTTGATTCTTGGGGTCACGATACCATTCAGAATGGATTTCTGGTTTCAGGATGTACTCCAGTCCACTGTGTGCTACTAACTGAAGGCATGAAAGAAGAGTAAATATGCGTAGTTTTTACATTTGATAAGTTTTATGAACTAATTGCAATGATGTAAACACACGAATGCAAAGCAAAGACAAAAGGTAAGATGTATTCTTATAGTAAACTTGTATAGTTAAATACTTTTTGCTCAATCAGTGAGAGCATAATACATTACAGTTATACAAGAAACACAATTGGTAGGGTTAGGCTATAGCTGCCTTTTCTCAAACTTGACACTTTCAAAAATGTTAATTGTAGTTACTAGTGACACTGGATTGGGTAAATAAATAGTACACATCCATTCAAAATCTTATAAGATATAAAAAAATGCATAGTTCCAGTATGTGCTAAATATATTTCCCATTATCTAACTGAAGGCTCCTGCTGCTGCCCACTGGCCAATCTCTCTATTTAAAGACTTATTACGCAAGATTTAAAAACATTCAATGATGACATTTTTGCCCAAGTCCCAGACACAGAGTGGAAGAGTGATACAGTAGAGTGGTCTATTTGTGCTCATCCCAGATCTGCAGTGTGTGTCAAGGTCACTGTGGAAACTATTCGCCTAACAGGAAATGACTCATCTGAACTTTCACCAGAACTGACATTTTCTTTGAGAAATGATTTCTTTGGTATTTCAACACGGGGAGCAGAACGATGGTAGCCACTACCCGGGTCATCTTTGCCGCTTTGGTAAAAGCAGAGTTGGTGCCAACTTATTATTGAAATGACTTAGGGGTGTGAAAATGTTTAAACATTACAGACAGCTTTTTTTTGTTTGTTAACTTGTTCGTAACAATTAGCGGTTAGCTGCTGAGCTAGCGTGCTGTGGACAGACAGAGCAGATTGAAATATTGCATTCTACATGTTCACCTTTATGCAGCTCGCACAGGGGTGTTGATAAAAGTTTGGGCTTTTTAGTCTCGATGGTTGTATCGCACTTACTAACAATACGATTGTAGTTCATGTCAACTCGGATAACGTTTACCTTCAGCTTATCTTTCACAACATCGCTCTGACGTGACTGACACCCTGTGTGTTTGTGTGTGTGTGTGTGTGTGTGTGTGTTTAAAGTGTTAAAGCTTTTACCATCTCTAATGATGTGACATTGTAGATGAGAAATGAATGAATGTGCTGTTTCTACAAAACTCTTTGAAATAATTTTAAAAAAACTGGTAAAAAAGAAAATATTGAGCCCTAACGGTGCTGTCAAATGATTGTGCATTGAGCTGCAGATTAGTCAGAGAATCAGTGTACACTTGAAGACCTGAGCAAGTTGTGAGGAGTAGTATTGGGGCAGATCCTGGCATAAATGGTAAATGGACTTGACTTAGCGCTTTTTAGCTGATTTTCTCAGCCCCAAAGCGCTTTACATTTCTTACCACATTCACCCATACACAGATGGCAGTAACTGCCATGCAAGGTGCTGTCTAAACCATCAGGAGCAATGTGGGGTTCAGTGTCTTGCCCAGGGACACTTTGACATGTGGCGGGTAGGCGGGGGATCGAACATCCGACCCTGCAATCCAGTGGACGACCGCCCTAACCACTTCGCCACTTTGTATATTGGTTTGGTTCAGATCTCACTCTTGACTGTACTTTAGTGTGTTGTGACCTCAGCCTGCTGTTGTAAAGTAGCTCTATGTATGACAGCTAGGATTTACAGCACTGCACTACAGTATATGTGTGGGATGCCATAGGACTTTGTCACACTGCTGCAAATTACTTTGAATTTTGACATCCACATTGTAAAAAAATGCACAGATTCACTAAAGCTCTAACACAGTTTTTTTTTTATCTCACAAAACATTCACTTAACATCTTTTTTTCACCCAACATCTCAATTATTATTGTATTTTTAACTCTGTGTGTAAAACTTGTTCGGGATATCCCTACTGTACACCACAACAGCAGATGCTGAATATGGCTTTTAGTTTTGGTGTGGTCCTGTCAGATAAGGCCAAATGTAATGAGTGAGTGGGTAGAGTGACAACTGACTGTGATTATTCGTCATTCATGGTGATTAAATTGTTCTAACACACACACACACACACACACACATGCAACTCACCTGGAACAAGCGTGGAGATAGGGGAGAGAAAGACATCTCATTGAAATGAAGATGTTTCAATTCCCTGGTGCTCCTATAACAGCCTGAAATGCAACAATGACCCATTATGTAATGTAAGTTAAGTTATGCTCCTATTAGTGTAATCATTTGAGTATGTTTAAGTGATGAAAGTGAGAAGCTAACACACAAGACATTAAAGGTGGAGTCAGCGATTCAAGATAATGCGTGTTGTTTTCAAAATCATATAAATCTGTGAATATCTCCTCACGATCTGCGACCTGTATCGTGTGCGCTAAAATACAGTCCAGTGTTGATACACAGCCTAGGCTCTGTAAACTGCTATGTTTATACAGTATTTATGGTTGGCCTCCTTTTTTAAACAGCATACCCTTTGGTTACATTAAATAGTATCACTAGTTTAGTAAATGATTGAGATTTAGAGTGGAAGACAGTAGTGACACAGCAGGATGACTTCACTGTTACCATGGTGACGAGAGGACCAGGAAGTAGGAGAGGATAATGTTGTTTTGGTTTAGGTTCAAATTAATCTTTATTGAATTTTTACTTCTAGAGCAGAACAATGCCATAGGATATGTGAAGGGATAATAGGACTTAAAGCAATGGGCACACAGCATACATTGAAAAGTGTTTTTTTCTACAGTCTTTTACTGCACACATAGCCCATTAAAAATGCATCAACATCAATTGTATTGCTTATCATGGACATACCCAGTCTCTTAGTATTGAATAATTCTATCATCATGAATCATAACTAAATTATTATGAGACACCTGGAACCAAACATAAGACTAGAATATGTTTGTAAACCAAACTGTGAGCCCTGCTGCTGTAATCAATAACAGTGAAACAGTAACTTTCCGGGAAGCTTTCTGGCTTCAAACAGTGTTCCATGGATCACATTTTCCTGTGAGGAAAGTTTGTTTATTTGCTTAGGAGAATGCACCTTAGAAAATGCTATCTTCTCTGACACACCAGAAGTTACATGGTGCACCTTTAAAAATATGAAAATAAGTGCAAAGAAATGACTGCAGAGAATGAGAACATTGTTCAACTTCTTCAAAAACACAAGATTTATTCAGGAGTTTATTAGCATAAAGTAGTGGTAGTGTACAGTAGTTTGTTCTACTGCCATGTTAAAAGCTTGGAGATGGCTGCATTCAACAGACACATCTGAACTGTATTCTAAATCAGACCTGTACACTGGAATAAAGACTCTGGATTTTTTTTTCCACAACTGCAGTCAAATGTGTCGTCCTATAGCAGTAAAAGCTCATCTGTCAAAGAGTTCACATCAACAGGAGTTATAGGAGGAGGACATACAGGCAGCAGGCAGGGGCCCATCTGGGTTCCATTGCTTTTTAAATGTGATCAGTAGTCCATACTCTTCTCCGCCGCGCTGCATACAACACATTCCTGCCATTCTTCAGCCAAACCCCCTTGATGAGGACCCCATCCACCCAGCACTCCACTGTTTCTCTAGCCTAGATGCCATAGCCTATGCGTTTAGTGGAAACAATATGAAACGTCGAATAGAAAGTAGATTGTGAACAAATAATGTGGTTAATGGGTTACTCAGATATGTTTTTTCATCTTAAAAAAACTGTTAGCCTATTAAGTAATTCATAAGGCTCTGTATGTTACAACAATCAAAGTAATGTCTGTGGATGATAATACTAGATTTGAGATGATCATATGCTTTTTCCTAAATAGTTCTCTGTTTCCATGCTGACTGTAAACCTCTGGCTGAGGACTTTTAGAGAGAAGACATGTTAATATTTGAAGCGTGAAACTGGCCTACTGGGATATTTTAAAAGGACATATTATCTATCTATAGTGATTCTCTAACTTTGTTCCGCCAGTCACTAGTTACCAGCTCTGGTTACAAAGGAAAGTGAAGCCTCTTTAACTTCAAGCACATTTCCCCCTCACGACCTCACATCAATTTCACGTCCATCTTGTCTTGTCTTTGTTTGTTGAAGAGGTAACACTTGATTAGTTGTTTGACGTGTTGGCTCAAACTGGTCTGGCAACAATAGAGCCTTTTACCCATGATCCTCTCTGCCTGTGTCTTTTACCAGGGTCGTGAACTGTGCGGGAAACTGACTCATCAGGCTCTGCCACTTTTTTGCTCTCCTTCTTAGGCCCTGTTCTCACGGCAACACGAAACGGTGCAAACGCGGAAATATTCCCGCGGTTGCACTATATTATGTAGGGGAGAGTGGCCTAAGTTGTGCATTTTGGAAGTTGTGCCACCCCTTGTTTCTAGAAAACCGTGGAAGAAATTGGAAATGTGACCACATATTTAAGAAGAGCCATCCATTTGACTCATCCTGTAAAGAAGGGAGACACAAGGAATAAGATATAAGCACATTTAAGCTCAAAAAACTGTGTTTTGCCTTTCAAAGTAAAATTTCCATGATCAAGGTTTTTTGATTATTGTGTCTGAACAATTATAGACAAGTTTGAAAACATTTGACACATGTTTTAGTGCTTTGGTCTGCTACATTTTGAGTCTATACAGTTAGCACGATGTCAGCCCTAAATTGCTGCATCATGCTTATTATCCAAATTTCTGGGATTGGGGTGATTTGTGCCAAAGGGCCTGGGTGAGTTATAAGTAAGTAAGTAAGTAAAATGTATTTATAAAAGCACATTTATGAAAGTTTGCACTGTCCAAAGTGCTGTACATAGTGCATTCAGTGGGTAAACAATGAAGGTAAAATAACAATAACCAAAATAAAAGACGTAAAGCCCATACATCCACATAAACACAGATAGTATTGCAGAGGTAAGATAGTTAATGGGGAGGAAACACCAGGGTGTACATATGGGTTTTGAGCCTTGATTTAAAGGCAGAAATGTAGGGGAATCACATTTGTCAGGTGGCAGTTGGTTCCACAAGCACGGAGCAACTAGTGCAAAGTACATTTCTGAGAGTTGTGCCAGTGGCATGGCTGTATACGCTGGTCACCAAAAGAAAGTGATTGTCTACAGTAGCTCAGAAGAGAGTGACATCTCTATTCCACTTAACGACACCACTGATGAGAGTTCAGATGGCCAGAAAGATGATGATGGTGACTATGTCATTGTGAGCTTTGCAGGTAAAACCATTAGATCTGCTAGGCCTTGTTTAAGAAAATTGTCCTTCAATCTTTGTCAACTATTTACTTTAAATTAGGGCTGTCAAATTAACGCGTTAATTTCGATTAATTAATCACAGAAAAATTAACGCGATTAAAAAAATTAACGCAGATTAATCGCACTTCTATAATGCCCTTTGACCCGGTGCAAAAGTGTTGCGGAGCTGCACCTGTAGCTCGCCGGGCGCGTGGGTTAAAGGGAGAAAGGTAAAGAGAGAAGCAGGGGAAAGGGGCCGACTCGAGGGCTCTATGGACGGTTTATGGGATGCATGAAGGTAGGAAGACATCTTACTTAATTCTCCGCAGTGTCCGTGCATTATTGATTTAGTGGGTGCAAGAATGTAGGCTAGGTTCAAAACAGTAGGCCTATCTCTCAATCTTCCTCCAATTTTGTTTGCTAGCTGTCTAGCACCCGCCCCGTGTGTGTGTGTGTGTGTGTGTGTGTGTGTGTCAATATTTTTGCCTATGTGTAGGCTACAAAATGGTGGCAGTGCAGCTTTGAGCAGTTTTTTTGAGAAAATTTGGCTCTAGTTCATGTATAAAGCTGGCTGAGGGAAGGAGACAGACGTTACGAGAGACGGAGAGTGAGCGCGCCCGCGCGAGAAAGAGAGAGAGAGAGAGAGAGAGAGAGACAGAGAAACAAACTGTAGTAGGCTATACAGCTGTTTATAAACAGGTATAAAAGTGTCATATAAGTATGTGATTAATTTAGATTAATTAATCACAGAGCCTGTAATTAATTAGATTAATTGTTTTAATCGCTTGACAGCCCTACTTTAAATAAACCTTAAATAAGTGATTGTCTAATGGATTTGTCTTGCATTACAGTTTATGAGATATATATCAATGGCACAATTCACCCCATGGTATTCTCTCCAACTGCACAACTTACACCACACCGGGGGCAAGTTGTGCAACAAGACAACTTTTTTTCCGAAAGCTATATTTTTTCAACAGTTTATTCCAGATCCAAAGTTTTTATTGCCAGGGATGCACAACACCCTGAAATATATGTACATATTTGAGTTGGAGACTTTACTGTCAAGGCCTTACTTTAAAGTCACTTTGAGTGAAAAGTTGCACAACTCTCCCCTACATGAAAACAGCAAACGCAAGCATGAAACCGCAAGTTTTTGAGATCTTTGGTTTCTTGTAAACACCGAAACCATTTCCCCTGGTAACGTTGACGTCACGGCTCCACTTTACGTATGCATAGTCTATAACATTTGCTGTCAAAATACCCACACGCGAGTTATAAAGTTAGAAGACAACATAACATGCACGTTGTCTCCGCGGCACCATCACTGTGATCAGCGGAGAGTGTCGTGCTGGGCTTAAATATAACACTCGCCAATTTAGTCTATAGTCTATTAGTAAGTTATTGATACTATGCACCCGCCACTTTGTCTGGGGAAAGATTTGTGCTCTGCTGCTTTTTCTAGCAAAATAAACGTGTGTTGCTTCTATATGCCAGGGACACGGCTCTCTCTACATTAAAAAACACCTATCCACAGTTCAGCACGCAGCGGTTAAGTTACTGTTCAACAAAAGGAGCATTAAGGCTACGGCTTCACAGTAAAAGCATTTCACTGGCTAAACATTAATAGCATTTCACCGGACAAACGTGAGTTGACTTTTATTTTGAAGTACGCCTAGCAGGAAAGTAGCCGCTCACAAAGCCCCTTCACTACCAGCATGTCTTATGTTTTCATGAGTTCAATGCGGTGAAATAAGAGGACAGAAAGCTTGTCATTTACAATATTTGTAACCCCAAGCTTACACCAACCGCTTTATGAACGTTAGTGGCATTAATTTTCGGTTACAGTAAGGTTTTATGCATCAAATTGTACCGGAAAAGCTATCTACTACTACCTTGTACCACCAACTGCTGGCCTGGCATGCTTACTACAGCGATTTCGTCCCGTTTCCTCTGAAAACATGTGTACGAGTGAAGATGTCAGATAAATTGTGTCTGAAAGGGTTTTTTTTTTTTTTAAACCAAAAACGGGAAAACTGTCACGTTTTCACCGTGAGAACAGGGCCTTAGAATGTGAACCATGCACTAAAGCAATGTACAAACTTAAGGGGAATTGATATCTTATATGTTGTGTGTGCTGAGACCTGCTCTTCAATCACCACCAACCATAATGATTTGATAATTTCATCACGTATTATTGTACATTTTAGTTGTACAGTTTGTATAATTATAAATGTTTGGTAACACTTTACAATAAGGCTACATTAATTTTCTGTTAATTAATGCTCAGCTAATGTTATTAATGCTTAGTTAATGCTTATTAAGCATTAACTAACTGTTAATGATTAGTTGTTAATCAGGGTTCGACATAACGTATAGCCCGATGGCCCGGGGCCAGTAAAATCATATGCAGGGCAAGTTGATTGGCCAGTCACTGTCCCGCCCGGGCCAGTGACTGGCCAATCACAGTTCAGTATCTTTTTGTAGACTACATCATGGTTCATTGAAATGCGCGTTCAGAGTCGTAATGAAAGCAGTGTTTATTTAAGACTCAATATAATAAACCTAATATAAAATATATTTTTTAATGAAAGGCCAGTGGACAACCGATGCGTGGGCGTTTTGACAGGCGGAGCAACAAGCGGTTGCACTCTCGCTCCGTTGGCAGAGCTGCCTACCGTCCGCCTGCGAGTCGACAAATCAATCGACTTACTCTGCCCCCTTTCTTTCTTCCCACAGCAGAGGTTGAGGTGCAGAAAATGATAACTGCGCTTTTCCTTTATCTGCCGCCGTAATGTTACAGTATTTGCATCCAAGCCCCAATGGTAATACAAATGAGAGGCGTTATTTAAACGCTGTGAATGCGTCTCCGGTGATTGTGTCGGTTGTAGACAGAAACGAACGGAGGGACTCCGCTCACTGTACAGTTCCTATAGTCGCGCAGTTTGGCACTGTGTTTTCAGGCTCGAGACATTCAATCAGATCGCGGAAGTCTTTCCCATTGAAATCGCTAACGGGGAGAATATCCCCGGTTATTATTTTAGCCACAAACCACAGTTCATCTGCGCGGCGGCTCACTCGCTGGCGAGATCACACGGTGAAACGCTGCTGTGATCGGACGAAGGCATTGTGTGTTTCTAAGGTGATTTAACGTCATAGTCTTAGACGAGCGTTTAACTTATGCTGCATATTTTGCACTGCATTGTTTTTTATCAATAGTTTGAAAAAATGGTCCCACACCGGACTCTTATATGTGAAGCTGACACTTCATGGAGAAGTGACACTCCTGCAGCGCGCTCACGACCAGACGTGAACTCACATACACGGTGAAATCTCCCATTAAAAAAACGGCATAACCCACTGATTTTCGGATTTCTATTCTATTTTTAAAGTCAACTTGAGCGCAAGTGGAAAACCGGTCATTCGGTCGACACATTCACATCCCTAATGCATATAGAGAAAGTAATAAAAACAGCCTACCACACCACAAAGAATGATCAGACCTTCATCTCTTATTTTTTTTTTATGTTTGAACATGACTTCTGCAGGTGAACTATTCATTAAACTGCCCAAATTCAAGAATAAAAACAACCATCAAACTACTGGACTTTAAAATACTGGCCGACCCCTTCAACATACTTTCAGTTGTAGGCTTCTAATTCAATATGTTTGCCTGGTTTTATATTATGTGTATGAGCAATATTAACATTTCATATAATTAACTAAAAGAAAAATAACCAAATCTAAAGGGAATATCTATACTGTTACAGTATAGATATTCCCTTTAGATCTGGTTATCTTTCTTTATTTTTCTAATACAGGTATTATAATTATTGACACTAAATTATGAAGAAAAAAAAAGTGTGTGCAGGGCCAGTGAAAATATACAAGGGGCCAGTAAAACTCGGATCCACTGGCCCGGCGGGCCAGTAGGAAAAAAAAGTTATGTTGAACCCTGTTAATGGTTAGGTAATGATTGGTTGGTCATTAACTATGTTTGTAAATAATGCTAAATCATTAACTAAGCATAACAAGTAGTTAATGCTTAGTTAAAAAGGTGACACAATAATGTTAAGTATGAATTTACTAAGCATTAGTTAACAGTCAATCAATGTACCCTTATCGTTCTGTTTAAGTGTTTCCCTGTCTTTTTTCTTTTTTAATTGTGTGATGGGATGAAGTGTGATCAGTGTGTATAAATATAAATATAAATGTACAAAATAGAAATGGTAGACTCACCAAGCAACGCACATGTCAACACTGCAGTTTTAAAGAAACAAGCGTGAAAAAAATGCATTTGAAAAAATTGACTTGAAATACAAACATAATGCTAATGGGACTCTTAAGTGTTACAGTCCCAAAGCGTGTGTTTGTTTTGTTCACCCCCTTTTATGTGGAGCTTCCTGTGGGTGGCGTCTGTCTGTCGTATCAAGCAAACACATTGATTGTGTTAGTGTGTGCAGAGCTGCTACAGTCAAACACACCTTAAAGCTTATACTGTCGGCCTTCATCATAACAGTCATTCATCGTTTGCTATGATGAGTTCATCTCTTGTCAGGGAGGACTGGTCTGGCAGTGGACTAAAAGGATCAAATCTGCCTCATTCTGAAATGCATTGACAAATCAGTGGATGGAGGCATTCAAAGTGCTAAGAACCAAGCTTAACCCAGCTCTAAAGGGGAATATTTAGGAATAAAATAAAGAGAGTAAAGTACATTTGTAATCCAACTTTGAGAGCCCCCTTGGATTTAGGAATAATACACGCACAATGCAGATACATAGCTTTTGTTCTTATGCTGTACATTAGGAGTCAAAGTGAAGGAACTTTTACTTAAAGTCTAACATTTCACTTCCAGCTGTGTGTGAAATGTGGCCCCCTCGCCCTGAAGTTAGAGCTTAACCTTTGAACACACACATTGACGGTATGCAAACCAGTTTCAGACGCTGTTACTCCTGTTCTGTCTCAATTAACTAAAGGTCTGAATGTTATAAAATACTACTACTGCCTGCCGGCCATTAGGGGTGATGATTTGTATAATTTCGTCATTTGCAAAAATGGGATTCCATTTTGAAAAATATATATACTGTATTTATTTCGCTGCTGCCGCCGGTATTGTTGACTTGCCATCCCAGCTTCTGTAGTTGTCACCCGGCATCAGGCTTTATACAATCTGTGGCAGTATACGGCTGGCTGCTCAAATGGATCATACTCAAAATGTATCTCTTGACCCAAGCACGGATGTGCTGAGAGACATTCAGCCCCAGGACTTTTGGATGGAGAGGCCTTTGATGATAGCATGTGGCAAGCGCATAGAGAATACTTTTTTAATATGTTATGTTTTTAAAACATGTCATGTTAGAGTAATAATAATATAATGTTATACTGGAATTGTTGAGATGTCAATGGAGGTTTTGAATGGGGAAATTTACTTTGGGAATCTGAGCCGCTAAAAATAGGGGAGTGGTCACTGTTGAGCTGTATAACTTCAGAGGGATGGAAGTGACCGCGTCAGGCTGAGCCAATCGGATTGAAACAAAACGCTTCACCCCCACAGACTGTCACTATAAAAGAGATCGCCCACTCAAAAACTGATAGTAGTACATTGACCCAGTCTGACAGACAGAGGCCCGTTCTGTGTTGTTTGTGTATGCGAGAGTCCGGTCATGTCACGGCCTAGGGCTGTATTCACTGACCTATAATAAGAGGCAGTAGGACTCACACTGTAGGCCGCTCACATCAGACATTAAAGTATGACAGGTTAGCACAAGCATAAAGTCCCATTAGCACAGCAGACAGTCCGCTGTGTGCTTATTGTCGGTGAATGTATTGTCAGTTTCCTGTCAGTGGATATATGTGATAGGAAGTGAGGGAGATGAGGGACTTATATCTCGTGGAGAAAGAGTTGCAGGGCCAGTTAAACAGTGGACAAAATATGATCCGAATATGACTTAGCACCGCAACATTCTAACCAATCACGCTCAGTGTGAATGCAGCAGGTTTGCCTTTATGTGTCAATGCAATCAGTTGATAAAAAAAAAACTTTCATACAAGAAATGCAGCTCACAGTGTTTTGCAATGATAACATTCTATGCATTACAAGCTTTACATTACAATGGACTTAGACAAGACCAGTGTTGGGCTTGTAACGCAATCTGTCCCTTTTACTTTATAGTGTCAACATGATTAACAGTAGACAGTAAAAAAAGATGATATTTTATTCATGATTCATTGACTAGTTTAAATTGATGACTTTGTAATTCTCTCCCAAAATCTTTTCTACTTGTCCTCCCAGCTGTTGACAGGGCTCACAGCTGGTTACATATTAATCAATAGCAGCAGCCTGTGTGTTTGCTCAGCCTTGGCTCAGTGCTGTGTCATGTGAAGGATGTGAAGGATGTGAAGGATGTGAAAAGGCCAATCAAAACAACCCATCCCCAGCTGATAGCCAGCATGAAGGACTGCTTGCACTAGCCCTGCATTCCAAATCACATAGCTTACTGTTTCTTTTTTCTGTTGTACATACTACAGCTGGGGCCATAACAATAATTAAGTTAGCAGTACTTTTACTTCATCATAACATTGCGCCTTGATCCTCCTGCCTTTTGCTTTTATAGCCGTCCCATCCCTGGTTGTTTTCATACGGAGGCTCCGTCGATGTGACGTCACTTCCTGCGCGCACTGGATTGTGGGTCAGAATCGCCCCAAAATAGAATGCTGATTTCAACACTAAAAATATCGGCCGGATGTACTAGGCTTTTTTTTAATTAAGCATACTAAATCGGACCACAAGAATTGAGACATCCTAAATCTTTTTTTTGTTTTACCATACTAAATAGCAGAAAGTATGGGGAATGGAACACAGGGTATGTCTTCATCACATTCTTTCACTATCATGGTGGTTGGCCCATGTGTAGCTGGCTTCATACACTTCATACACTCTAAAGATATGTGCACTTTGGTGTTGTCATCAGGAAATGCTTTTGCTTCTGGTTTTCCACTGCTAGCAGGCTGAAACATTAGAGCTTTCCAGATTTTCCCCTTCAGAAGTGTTCTAGAAGGCTTCCATTAAGAGAGTGACATGCTTTTTTCCAATGCCTCATTTTTTTCCCCCGGAGAGTTCTTGGCAAATCTTCCTCCCAAATAACTGCTGGAAGAAGTCAAGAGAGAATAAAAAAATGCCTTCCCCCTCTAATCATTCCTTTCAGTGAAGGTTCCACTGTGTCAAACTCCACACACACACACACACACACACACACACACACACACACACACACACACACACACATAGTGAAAGCCTCACATTCAGCTCTTCTTAGCCCCTGATATCATGACCACAGCAGATCTAAGCTTTAGCTCAAACCCTCCACTCAAAGTTTGGAACACATACTGTATGGCTTTGACAGTAACCGAAGCCAGACTGAAGCCTCGTATAGGCCTCTCTGATAAACTTTGGAATGCACTTTTAGGTCAAACGTGGACTGTGGATTCTGTCCCTCGTCACTGACTATAGACTACGCTTACATGCACAGCAATACAGCCATGTAAACAGAAGGTCTTTATCACCCTAATCAGAATAAACTCATATTCAGATTAAGACATAATCAGATTAAGACATGTGGGATGTTCCGATCTTAATCACAATATTGAGGCACACACCTTCAGAGTTTTACTCCTTTTTTTGGCATTTGCTGCAGTTTGCGACCCACTTGTTGTGTGTAAACATGCAACAAGGCTCCCTTGAAAGAAGCGCTTTCATCTTGGACTGACGAAACAATGCAAGGCAACGATAATGACATACGAGAGTTCATTTTTCATGGATCGGACGGGAATTGTTACCGCAAGACATGTGCTGACGTGACGTCAGACATCATTTAATAGACAGAATTCAGAATGCATGCAGGAGTATGGACCTTAGTCAGAATATGCTGTGCTTTTTTTAAATGTAGTCATTGAAAAGGCACTATGAGGGAGACTGGTATTTATTTGTTCTAGTAATGCATTATTGTTACATCTGACAAAAAAAGACACTTCCAATTCCAACTATAATCATACCAAACAACACCGTATAGCATGAGACTTATACCATTGTGATATTTGCTGTGTTGACTGTGGTCTAGTGACAGAGAGGCAGAATGGCATATGCCTCGTTTCCACCGAGTAGAGCGGGTCGGTTCAGAGTGGCTCAGAGCGGGACAGCTCACTTTTAAGAATCTCGGTGTTGTTTCCACCGCGGACTCTACCCTTACTGGTGGGGCGGGGTTTAGGCTGGACTGCGATAGCCGCCGCCAGAATGTGGATTAAACTATCGGGCTGTGGAACAACTGTGGTCAAGCCAGCGGTCTCTCGTTTTTGCTTGGTCAAACCAGCCGCTTCTTTATTTATTCCCCCCGTGTTGTTGTGAGCACAGAGACGGCTCGGTGCAAGTTGCAACTGATAGAGACAGTGAGAGAACAGCGCTGGCTGCGGCAGCTACGTGACATCGTAGCAGTGGGACACAGTGTAGCCAACTGATTCATTTAATAACGAGGAAAAACACCACACAATAAACAGTGCCGCGCTCACAAGCCAGCGATCTCTCGTTTTTGCTTGGTCAAAACAGCCGTTTCTTTATTTATTCCCCCTGTGTTGTTGTGAGCGTGTATTTACTAGCCTACTATCTATGGCGAAAACACACAGAGACGGCTCGGTGCAAGTTGCAACTGATAGAGACAGTGAGAGAACAGCGCTGGCTGCGGCGGCTACGTGACTAGTGGGACACAGTGTAACCAACTGATTAATTTATTGACGAGGAAAAACACCACACAATAAACATTGCTGTGCTCACATTTTCGCCAATACACAAGACTCTCTTCACTCTTGCCGAGATGACTACACATGGCGGAAATGATTATTTCGACCAATGAAATGACGGCTCCGCCGTTTCGGCCCGCTTTCAGGCGGCTAGTACCCCTACGGAGGAGTACTGAGATCGGGAGCGGCTCAGAGCGGTTAGGTGCGCTTAAACCGTACCCTACCCAACTTTTGGCAAATGAAAAGCCAAACTACCCGGACCGAACCGCTCCGATCCGACCCGCTCTACTCGGTGGAAACGAGGCATTAGAGGAGAGCAGAGGGACTGCAGCAGCTGCTATCTCTCTACTGTTAGTTCTGTTACTATGAAGCAGAGCACAGAGTTAGTGGGATGTTTACGTCGTGTCAGCCAACACTAAAAGACTGTTTACACTGTCTACAGAGCTAATGGGAGGATCAGTACTGGACACCCAAATGTATTATTGTTGTACATTGACAAAAGCTCTTCACATATCACATATTTGTAGAGCTTCATGTGTGCTACTTTTTATAATTGTATCGAGAAAAAAATAATAATTGTCCATCACTCAATACCTGAAACAGTATGGAACACACACTGTAATAACTCTAGCTCATTTTGATCAATGAAGAGCATATCCCTTTATCCTGTTGTCAAGAACTCAATAGGGAGGGAGAGCAAGGTGTGCAGTGGAAAAGCTAACTGGCTATGGCATGACTTTTTATTTGTTGTGGAAAAAAATATTTCACGAGCTTGGGGGTCCCTGTTGGTGTATAGCCATCATAAAATCTGCACCCCCACACCCCCCCACTCAGATTTGGGTTTGTTGCCTCAGGGCAACACTGTGCTATGAGGGTACAAAATCACCAAGGTTTGCTATAATACACAGGATAATTGGAATATAGAAAAACAAGCAAAATGAGCATCAAAATAGTGTGTGTGTGTGTGTGTGTGTGTGTGTGTGTGTGTGTGTGTGTGTGTGTGTGTGTGTGTGTGTGTGTGTGTGTGTGTGTGTGTGTGTGTGTGTGTGTGTGTGTGTGTGTGTGTGTGTGTGTGTGTGTGTGTGTGTGTGTGTGTGTGTGTGTGTGTGTGTGTGTGTGTGTGTGTGGCTGGGTGAGCCGGGTTTTTGTGAGAATGGGTGTGTGTGTTGTGTATATTTGTGTGTGAGAGTTGTTAGTGTGGGTGTGTTGGGTTGTGTGTGTCTGTTATGAGTGTGTGTGTGTCTGTGTCTGTGTTGTGTGAGAATGGGTGTGTTTTGTGGGTGGCGTTGTGTGTGTTGTCTAGTTGTGTGTGTGTGTGTGTGTGTGTGTGTGTGTGTGTGTGTGGCTGGGTGAGCCGGTGTTTGTGTTGTGTGTGTGTGTGTGTGTGTGTGTGTGTGTGTGTGTGTGTGTGCTGTGAGAATGGGTGTGTGTGTTGTGTATATCTGTGTGTGAGAGTTGTTAGTGTGGATGTGTGGATGTGTGTGTGTGTGTGTGTGTGTGTGTGTGTGTGTGTGTGTGTGTGTGTGTGTGTGTGTTGTGAGGGGGTCATCCCTATGTTCCCACAGAAATTGGAAATTAGGTTCCGGCATCACAGCTGGAATAGGTTAGAATAGGAGTGACACACACACACACAACTATTCTCTATTATGTAGTTACATTACTTAGACATGTGGGACCATCAGGCTGTGGGAACATAGACACACTCCTGTAGTAGTAATAGTAAGTAAAAAACATTGATTATCACAGAATTATGTACGAGAGCACATTGCTTCACTTAGTGATATTGCTGAACAAAAGTTGTCTAACTGCATATTGTTGCCCTCAGACAACGAACAGAAAAACACAGTTTTAGTATATAAATGAAAACAAAATTAGTCTGTAAACAATCAAACATATGTATTTACATACTTGTGCACATGCCCATATTTTTTACTATAAAATGATTGCAATCTAAAGACATTTAGCAGTGATATTCATCTTGCCAAGTCGAGGCGCTGTGTCCCATGCAAGTTCGGTTCCTAGAAGACTGCTGCAACCCCAGATAAAATGCCACACCCACTTTTGCCCCTCATTTCATTGGACAGAGACATGTCAGGTGATATTATAAATACGTTTTGGGTTTTTTTCAATCAAAGGGCCTGTGTGATGACTAAAATAGTGGTTTGTTGCCTGAGGGCAACGCCATGCCATAGAGGGTTAATAGGTTTGCATGGTGCATTGGTGGGAAATGGGTATGTGAACAAACGTGGGGCCCAACTGGGAGCGGGGGGCCCATTTACTGACCCAGATATTATGGCGAATATTAGTTTTGGTTTAAGTAAGTAACACACACACACACACACACACACACACACACACACACACACACACACACTGAAAGCCTCTCAAATGCCCCTTTGGTGTGACCCCTAAAAACAGAGCGTGGAAATATCCCATAAGCGGTAGCCTGCTTCAGCAGGGGCTCATTGGCCCCTATATGGTAGAAATAAAGGCTTCATTTGTGCCTTAGGCTCACACCAGAGGTGCACTGTAGCTGCTCATATGGCCTTTGTATGGGCCTTTGTATGCCCCCACCACTCCACACCCTAATTTTAGTTTTTTGTGAAAATCAGTGAATATCTCCTCACAACCTGCTACCTGTCCGTACTGTGTGTGTGCGCGCTGATAGAAATCCAGTGTTCATATCCAAGCCTAGGCTCTGTACACAAGCATGTTGCCAGCTATGGTGGGCCCCTTTTGATTATATACCTTTGTTTACATAGAGGTTCACAGAGCCTAGGCTATGACACTGTATTTTTTTTTCAGCACACACACACACAGTACGGACATGAGGAGATATTCACTGATTTCTGACAAATAGTGATGTCTGCAGAACTGTCTCCAGATCTTGTGTCTGAATTGTGCTATAGAAATGAACTTGCCTTGCCTAGATTGGGCCTCTCTTCAGCCACTGTTTTCTGAGGGAGAGGTGATAGAGGGTTGACTGGATTCCATAGGGACCCTGGTCTTTGTTTTAACATGTGTGAACACAGGCTCTCTATCATGTATAAGTCGGGGGCTTTCCCTCTTGTGCTCTTATGGACTCACTGTAAATCTGTAGGTGTATTATTACATTCATATTTGACTGTACTAGCTGGTAAAAAAGCTAGCACTGGCTTAAACACACTCCTTTTATCACTAGTGGCCATGGTCAGGATGTACTGGACTAGCCGGGCAAATGGAACAAAAAGCACCAATGATGTATTGGTATTTCTCGATTTTTTTGGTAAGGTAAATGCTTTAAACGTATCATGCTTTATTTTTCAGATTGCTCAGAAATATGACACACAAAGGGAGGAGGAGCTCCGCTTCTGGATTGAGGAGGTGACAGGGATGGCTATCGGAGAGAACTTCCAGAAAGGCCTGAAGGATGGAGTTATCCTCTGCGAGTAAGTGTGTGTGTGTGTGTTTGTGTGTTTGTTTGTCTGTGTATGTCTGTGTCTGTGAGAGTGTGTGTGTGTCTGTGTGTTTGTGAGAGTGTGTGTGTGTGTGTTGGTTTTTGCAGAAGTATGTTGACTGCAGACACTCTTCTTATGCATATTGCAGCACATGTGTTATCCGTCATTATGTTGTGTTTTCCTTTCTCTTTTAGACTGATAAATAAGCTGCAAACAGGTTCAGTGAAGAAAATCAACCTTTCACAGCTGAACTGGCACAAGGTGAGATGTGCTCTGAATAGTGCAGGCCTTTTAACATTGTCTGCCTTTAAGAAAAATTCTTCCAAAGACATTAAGAAGTCAGCATCATAAGGAGCTCCTTTTAAGAGGCCGCCCCAGCATATCATGCTCATTCATGAAGCCTTCAATTCATTGTACTTCCCTCCCCCCATCTAATTTCTCCTATTTCTTTTTCCATTGCTCCTCTACAGCTGGATAACCTTGGGAATTTCATCAAAGCTATCCTGGCCTATGGCCTCAAGCCCAATGACATCTTTGAGGCCAACGACCTGTTTGAAAGCGGGAACATGACTCAAGTCCAGAACACACTGCTATCCCTGGCCAACATGGTGAGTGAACACACTCAGTACAGAGGGGACAGTGTCTATTCTGAAGGAACACACATTCTACTGTGACAGGAAATACATTGTATAGTATGTCATCAAGCAGTGCTTTGATCAGCCTGTCTCTGTCTCTCTGCTAGGCCAAGACCAAAGGTATGGACTGTAAGGTTGACATCGGGGTGAGATACGCCGACAAACAAGCTCGGCATTTTGACGACGAAAAGATCAAGGCGGGTCAGTGTGTGATTGGACTGCAGGTAACTATGGCAACGGTTATTAGCCGCTTCCTAATGCCAGGACAGGAACTGCTCTCTGTTTTGTTTTATTTGTTTTTTTGTTTGCTTTACATAACTGCTCTAGTGTCAGAGAAATAAATGGCGGCATTTTTGTTCCCTAGAGTTGTAATTCTTCTGCAGTAAAACATGAAAGTCTCCATTCAAAGCCCGACTAGGGTTATGCTTTATCATTCCAAACTCTTTGAAGCAGGACACACACACCCCAGTGTATTCAATGACTACATTATTGCCTTTAAAGGTGCTCTATGTAACTTTGGGTTTGTCATATTCGCCTCAGAACTGAATATTCAAACTTTCCTCACAGGAAAATGTGATCACTGGAACACCGTTTGAAGTTAGAAAGCTTCCTGAAAAGTTACTGTTTCACAGTTGTTCTTTTCAGCAGCAGGGCCCTCAATTTGGTTTACAAACATGTTCTAGGTCTTACATTTGGTTCCGCGTTCCTCAAAATAATTAAGTTTTGACCTACAATGATAGAACTATTCAATACTAAGGATTACATGTAGTGTTAATATGTTTTGTAAAGTAACTGCAGGCTCTGCAAATGTAAACACCCCCCCCCCCTCACCTGAAACTGCATAGTGCACCTTTAACCTTCAACCCACCTTGCCTCGTGTGAATGTCGATAGTAAGCCTGCTATCGGTGTGTGAATCGTAACGTGGGAATGGGAACAGGTCTCCCTTGAAAAAGAGCCTCCGGTCTCCATGGGATTTACCTGTATAAATAAAGGTTAAAAAATAAGCAATGAAACAGTTCCCTTTAAAACTACCCAACACTCTAACTGATACAAGTTCCAATGAGCTGAATTGGAAATGTGTTTTGGATGTGTTGATATGAGCGGGTCTTTGTGTCTGTGCAGATGGGGACAAACAAGTGTGCGAGTCAGGCGGGGATGACAGCGTATGGGACCAGGAGACATCTGTATGACCCAAAGACCAACACTGACAAACCCTTCGACCAGACCACCATCAGCCTGCAGATGGGCACCAACAAAGGAGCCAGCCAGGTTACTATCCCCCTTCTCTTACACAATGCTGCTGTCCATTATTGCTTGATTCTTTTTCGACCAAAACCAACAATGTGATAACGTAATGGGTAGAGTCAGTTATTCTGGATTGCTGTCAAAATCACTTTTTGCCAAAAAATCAGTTAATATCTCCTCACAATCCGTTCTACCTGTATGTTGACTTGATACTCAGCCTAGGCTCTGTAAACGGGAATGTTGCTAGCTAGGTAGCAGATCGTGAGGAAATATTCACTGATTTTCATTAAAAAAGTGATTTTTAGCATTCTGCAGAATCTCTGACTCTACCTTTACTACGACTAACAAAATCGTTATATAAATTCAATGTAGATTGGCTATTCTTAGTCGCATGGCAATGCAGTATTTGCACAGGGTCCAGCCTTGATCATTTACTATGGCCGTACTGCCTGTGCCTTACTCAGTTCATCCAAACACAGGAAAAAACTCTTTCCTCACCTCAATCTAATGGTGTTCCTACCTTTACAGTGACACTGTTTAGGCAAAGGGATGTTGCTGATGAAATGTTCACGTCATTTTACAATTTTTCTCCACTGTTTACACTCACACACAATATAACGATGCACCTAATAAGAACATACAATCCACGGCATGCTAAGATGTATTCTACCTTGTATCTTGCATGGGTGCTCTCCCGTGTACTAGGCGGGCATGTCGGCCCCCGGGACCCGCAGAGACATCTACGACCAGAAGGCTACGCTGCAGCCGGCCGATAACTCCACCATCTCCCTCCAGATGGGCACCAACAAGGTGGCTTCTCAGACCGGCATGAGCGTGTACGGCCTGGGCCGGCAGGTCTATGACCCAAAGTACTGTGTGCCCCCCACCGAGCCCCTCATACACACCAACGGCAGCCAGGGCACCGGGCCAAACGGATCTGAGATCAGCGACAGTGACTATCAGGCGGAGGACTTTCAGGAGGACGAGTACCACCACAGCAGCAGCAACAGGGGTTACCATGATGACTACAGCTCCCAATACAGTGACCAGCAGACCATTGACTATTAGTGGAGAGAGACCTGCGCCCGCCCCTTCACAGCAGTATTATTAACCAGTGTATTTCTAACTACACAAAAAACAGAGCAAGTCTTTTGCTATCCTCATTAGTATTCTTTCTCCCCTTGCTTTCTGTTTCTGGTAGCCATAGAATAATGAGATACAAAGAGGGGGACAATGGATGGAAAGAGGTGTTTTTATTATAAGCTTGAGAGCATTCCCTTTTTTATTAGACACTTTTTTTAAAAGCAAAGTCTTAATGATGGAAGACTGATGTAGTGGATAACTAGTGGATGGCTGGTGGAGCATTTTTAGGTGAGGCTGCTGTTTGTATGTCTGCACTGACAGTGTGCTGGTGATGATCCATGTGAAAAGGAGTCCTTATACAATAGGCTGATGTACTGTGCCTATTGTTGTTTCTTTCCCCTCTGTGTCCTATACAACCAGCCAAACTTTATGATTCTGGTATTCCATAAGTTTTTTTTTTACTACATTTAATCACTAGATGGTGTTCCTTCATATAATGATGAGCATGTTTAGATTGATGAAGCGGGCTGACTCTTTTTTTTGTTGCAGTTCAGCTTCCTTGTTCCATCACGTGACATATATTTTCATATTGTTCCCATTGTTTCCCCCAAAACTGTATTTATTGCAATGACTCTCATTGCAAAAACAGTCCTCTGTTATGTTTGTAATGAAATTGGGATGTTCTAAATAAAGCCTTTACATTCTCCAAAATTCTGGAAGCCCTGTCTGGTCTGCATACTGTGTTACCATCACATCACATGGGCAGCCATATTGGAAGAACACAAAGGAGTGTATAGATATATAAGAATGGCTCACTGCACTTTATAGGTGCACTATGCAGTTTCAGGAAAGGGGGGTTTGTTTAAATTTACAGAGCCTACAGTTAGTTTACAAAACATGTCATTCATAGTATTGAATAATTCTATCATCATAAATCAAAACTAAATTATTTTGAGGCCCCTGGAACCAAACGTAAGACTATTTTATAAACCAAACTGAGGGCCCTGCTGCTGTAAACAACAACAACATTGAAACAGTAACTTTTCAGGAAGCTTTCTAACTTTAAGCAGTGTTCCAGGGATCACATTTTACTGTGAGGAAAGTTTGTTTATTCAGTTATGAGAACATATCTTAGAAAATGTTCACTTTGCTGAAACACCCAAAGTTACATAATGCACCTTTAAAGGTTTTTTTTAGATACTGTATCATTAGAATAGATTAAAGGATGTGTACTGTCTATCATTTTCAATCTATAAACTAATCACACATACAAAGCCAGACCTAAAATAATGTGATCCTACCAAGAACCATTGTTTGCGTATCAAAAATTTGAGGTATCTTATTGCATTAACTCCATAAGTGGAGCTTTTATAACAATAATCCCAAAGACAAATGTCAGTGTTACTCCAGCCAGCTCACATAAACACACAGAAAAACACATGAGGTATCTGATGAAGTAAATGCAAGACATTTAAAATAGCATGAAATGAATTACACGAATAAAAGTGCACATAGTCTTTAACTTTTGTATGTGTTTAACTGCGTACTGTGCATTGATAGTTTGCACGGTGGAAGATTATCAAAAACTGTTCAATCTATACATTAACAGATGTGAAAGATAATGTAATGAATTCATTTCTAAGACCATGTTTGCCCTTGTTATGTGGAGCACCCAACACTATTAATTATTCCGCCATTACAATGTACAAAACAAATGTGTTGACTGACTCATTCATACAAAATGTGTATTCGTCCGAAGAAAATAGCAAAATCTGAAACAAAAGATTTTCAATACGATATCTGAATTCCTTTTCACCAGAGGAGGATTTCTGACCATTTTCATTTTTTTTACCTCACGAAAAAAACAAAACCTCTTCTTTTGGCACCAATTTGACATGAATACATATGTATGCACCTCTAATAGTTTGGAATGTTATATTGATGGCGTTCATAAAGAGATTGAGCCTGGCTTCACTAGCTTTAAGAGATCACATTAAAACGTTCACATTAAAACCTATGGAAACTGTTTGTTATAATCAAGAGACTGAAACAAAAGGTTAATTTGACACATGGTGCATTCCAGACATGTTGTAAAGCCAAGCCAGGCATTCTAACTTTTCCACATGGAAAATCCCCTGGAATGGCCAAGTAGAGTCTAGGCTCATATTTCACTTCAGAAATGTTTCCAAGATTCAGTTACTGTGTCATGTTGTTAACAGGACAGCTAGCTATAACAACTGTTTAGATCTACGAGCATGTTGAAACCCCTAGAATATGATTTCCATGGTTGTTTATGCAGGACTTCTACTCAAGGCAAAGGTTTAGGGCCACATGTATAATTCAAGGGAACAAGTGTTTCAAGGGTTTCCAGGATTCATTTTAGCCGCTTTCCTTTTTAAGCAAGCTGGTGCATTGTTTTACCTTTAGTGCTTTCACGGGTCTGGTATATTGTGTCACCCTATTAAAGCTGTGGTCCTGTCTAATTAAAGGTGCTCTGAGGAACTTTCCGTTTGTGTTCATTCTTGCGCCCCCTTTGGACAAAAGCGGGAGTGTTTTTACTGCGCCAGATGCAGTTCCTGGGTGAGCGTATACCCATGACAAAGGGCTTAAGAAAAACTATATAAAAACAGCATTCTTTGCATGGATGGTCTTGTTTGCTGTTACATGTCATTTATGACCATCGGAGCAAAAATGCAAAGTTCCTCGTATAGCACCTTTAAATAATGTGGAAGAGGTGTTTTTTTTATTTTGGTGACGGTGTAGTGAGCGGTCCTCCTGGTTTACATTTAGCCCTATCATCTGTGACGAGTGGATCAAACAGGCTAGTGTCTGTCCTGTGTTGCTTCATTCAGGCACACAGAGATTTCAGAAAGGAGACAAAGAGTGAGCAGCCAATGGGCTTCATGAGAATGTAATGGCATTCACTCAAAGCCAATGCCCCTCCCCCTCCCCCCCAAACCCATCCGCTGCTCACGAATAATCAGTGCTTTGTGCATGGAGTGGACTGTGGAATCCAGGGAGCAAAATGCAGAGACTCAATTATAGGAGTGAAACAAAACAAAAAAGAAGCAAGGTAACCGCAGCAACCACACAGAAGAGTTCGGTAAAGAGAGAAGAACAAAAAAGCAACACAAGGGGTCGGACAGCTACATTTACATGTATTGATATATATACTCTATATACTGTATATCACCTTTAACAACGCTACATAGTGCTTAACAGGGGGGAAATAAAGCAGAACCTATTTCCAGTAAAAAAGACATACAGGCCTAAGCACAGAAACATTAGAGTATCATAAGAAAGAACATAGATAGGTATAAAAACAGAATAGATAGAAAGCACAGGAACAGTGGCTTTAAAATAAGATATAGTAGCCTATACCTATGTTATAATACTGTAAGAGATAACGTAAATACTGAGTAAATATAGTGAGAAGGGATTTAAAGCAAGTATATGGACTTGGTCTGTCTGATAGGAAGTGGGCAGAGAGTTAGAAAGTGTATTAATAACTTAATAAATAACTTTTGGATTATGATTAGGTTAAAAATGTATAGACTGATCTTGCATATTTAACTGCTTTTGTATCATTAACAGCACTGCTCTGCTGCTATGTCTGTACTGTGCTGTCAGACCTGAACTCTTAATAACTCACTCCTCACCAAAGTTCATTGACACAAATGGCCACCTATAGCACAGCACAGTGATGACAGTGTTGTATACAGTTGTCAAATATGGAACTCTTTAAATTCTACATCCTCATATATTAACCTCCTGTCCAGTGCCAGAACCCCTGTCTTCTAGAACTTCTAAGCCTCAGTTAATCCTCCCTAACGTCTCCACTGTATTGAACAGTTTGTGTTTGGTCTTCATCAGCCTCTCTCTCTCTCCCTCTCTCACTCTCAGTCTGTCTGTCTGTCTGTCTGTCTGTCTGTCTGTCTGTCTGTCTGTCTGTCTGTCTGTCTGTCTATCTGTCTGTCTGTCTGTCTGTTTGTCTGTCTCTGTCTCTGTCTCTCTCTCTCTCTCTTTTTTCTCTCTTTTTTTTCTTTGTCCTTCGTTCTCCAGAACAGAAGATGATGTGTTGTTGTTGTGGTCGTTATGTAAAACCTGTTTGATTCCCAGTGTCTGTCATCTAGGTAGGATGGTCCAATAGGAAAGTGGTCGCACTGATAACCATGGTTCGATCCGGCACTGGACAGGAGGTTTATTGGTATAAAAAAACATGAAAGTTTGGAAATATTTTGTGGGACAACTCAAGTAATAGTATATATTGGATATACTGTAAGTAGTATTATGCAGAATAAAGTGAAGCCATCTACTGTTCAGATGATGAATAGCAGGTTTAGACCTGAGTCTGTGATAATACTGACCTCTTTTGGATTGTCTGAATTACTGTTTGACTTTAAGATGAAACAACAAATTAAAAATGTCTCTTCCATGGAGAAGGAACAGCTTTACCCGACATTTCTTACTCCTATTTGTGATAAAGGAAAAGTGTGTGCTATTTCTTGATGTATATATTTGTCTTATAATATTACATGAAGGGGACAGGCTGGAGAAATAGACTTTAAACATCAGAATTTTTAATGTTTCAAAAAAACTGAATAAGGATTCAGGATACAAAGCCAATTCAGTATCATCATTGTAGGACACCAGAAAAAACAATCTTCTGAGCTTGAGACTGTAGAATTTGAGTCTTGAGAATGACATTTTAACGACAATGCCACTGTTTTTATTTTATTTGGAGATCACTTTTTCAAATTGTGCCTGTGTACACTGATTAATTAGACTAAGAGTATTATTATTAGTATGATAAACATAGTATCAATAGTAACTCCTACACATATGTATGAGCAACCTTAAAATAAAATTTAAATAAATCACCTTCAAGGTTGAATCAAATAAAAATATTATTATAAATATGAATGGATTAAATTATCTTTTGGCATTCCCTTGCCCTCCCTGGCAACCTTCCACAGATGTGTGAGCATTGAGGCACATGTGAAAGCTGTCTGTGTCAAATCGGAAGACTTTTCTGTTTCCCTTTTAACCTGCAATTTAAAAAAAAAATGGTTTTACATGTTTATTCGCCAGTCAAATCTTTAAGTATTTTATTTTATTTTACTATCTCTTATATTTAATTTCTAATGTCTAACCTTGATGGTATGCCCCTGTTAATCACTTTGAATTGCCTTGTGTCTGAACTGTCACTAAAAGGCATATGGTTTTACCACTAGGGAGCAGCACATGCCATGGCCTATACTAAATGTGACTGTGGCATTTGCAACAGGTCGCTAGGAGATCTAGGCTGTGTGACTGTACTTAACAATGTGGATTCTGTCTCACTTGTCAAGGAATGCAAATAGTTGTTCAGTGTCGTATGTTCCCAATTAGTAGTTTATATGTTAACATGTTTTGTGTCTGGTCTGTACAACCCTCCTCCAACATGTTCCCCTCCAGTTCTGGTCATCTTCCATAGAAAAACCTTCAATATAATATCATTCCTGTGTTGTGCCAATGTTCCCTTCGTGCCTCTCTTAATTCAATTCAATTCAATTCAATTCAATTCAATTCAATTCAATTCAATTCAATTCAATTCAATTCAATTCAATTCAATTCAATTCAATTCAGTTCAGTTTTAATGGTATGACGGCAATATTTCAAACTCACATCAATTGTGTCAATGCAAATACACTCACATAAAACAAGAAGATTACATTTAAAAAATAAAAACAAATAATAATATATGAATAATAATTATTGTAATAATATATGTAATATATTACATAGGCCTTCTATTTTTTATAATATAATAAAAAAATGATAAAGAAGTAAGCATTGACTATGTGATTTTGTGAGATCTCTCTCTTTCTCTCTCTCTCTCTCTCTCTTCAATTCAATTGGGCTTTATTGGCATGGAAAAAGTAGACATAGCACGACCTATTGAGCACATATAAAAACAAATGTTCTCGGGAAGATATGAAAACTAAAAACAAGCGTGCGCTATTGAACAATATATATATTTTTTTATTTATTTATTTAATACAGGGACAGTGCATATTATCAAACATTTCTGTCAATATGCCAGAATTAGCCAGAAGGCTATTTTCATCTGCAGTCCCTAGACAGATGGTAAAAGTCACCCTAAAAGAAAATAAAGTTACACATTTACATAACATAACACAACATACCTACAGTATAGTAAAAAGTACTATTAAAAAGTAAGTAAAGTAAAAAGTACTATTAAGCTAAAATATACAATAAAAACACAGCAGAGCAACAATCAGACAACAGCAGACAATGACATGAACAGGTTAATGGTAATATAGACAGCTCTGGTTATCAATGAGACATTTCTTTAACTGGAATTTAAATGACCTATATGTGTTCAGATGTCTGATGGCTATGGGGGTGAGGTTCCACTCAGTAGCTGCACGAACAGAGAAAGAAGTATGGCCAAATACACTCGCCCTAAAAGGGATAATACAATCTCCCCTCACTGAAGCTCTAGTTCTGCTGTGATCAGCTGTTCGGATGTTAACAAACTGATGGAGCGGAGGGGATGATAAACCGTGAATGATTTTATAGACAAGACATAGATTATAAAACAAACAATCAAATATAAATATTATAATTCAATTATAATAAAAATGTGTGTGTGTGTGTGTGTGTGTGTGTGTGTGTGTGTGTGTGTGTGTGTGTGTGTGTGTGTGTGTGTGTGTGTATTCATTGGAAAGAAGGGAACAGACGGAAAACAAAGGACTCATATATTTCAATGAGGGAACATGACATAAGAAAAAATCATCAGAAATGTCATCAGATAAATAGAGTAATTTGCTACAGTCAAAATAAGTCCTTCTAAGGAATTGCTGTTGATTCTTGAAAAGTGAGCGTTGCTCATTGACACTTCCTCTTTACGCGACCAGAGAATTTCTGAGTTAATGCAAGACTGGCATGGATAGCATTTACACATGTATAACGTGTAATACAAGGAGAATGTCATGGAAATGTACTATAACAGCCTGAGTAGAAATGAAAGCTGGGAAATGAAACCCTTCAATGGTACTGTGCATCACAGTACAGTACAGTTTGTTACAGAGTTACACACTTTTAACTGTAATAGGACACTCCTCATTTCAAAACTCACTTTCACTATAGTTGCATTACATATAGTTTTCACACAAAACATACAATACCTAACACGTTTTGACAGGAAGTTCCTGATGCACACTCAGTCATCACTTCATCCAAATCAGTGTGCTGCTGTTTTCTTCTGAATAGACCCAGTTCATTACACAGTGTCTTTTAAATATGGATGCGGACTATCATTGTATGTCAACTGTGGCGAGGCGGGTAGGGCAGTCGTCCACTGGAGAGGAGGGTCAGTGGTTCGATCCCCTGTCTCCTCGCCACATGTCGAAGTGTCCTTGGTTAAGACACTTAACTCTTAATTGCTCCGGATAGCTTGCACCCTGCGTGGTAGCTGCTGCTATCGGTGTATGATTGTGTGGATGTGTACAAAGCAATGTAAAGTGCTTTGAGTCTGTGAAAAACCAGGGAAAAGTGCTATGTACGTAAGTGGAGTCCATTTACCATCAGGAGACAGGAGAACATGCAGTTCTTTACAGCGTGGGGACCATTGTTACCAGGTTAGACTTGATGAATGGACAGGTCCTCACCACACAGTAAAAACACATGACAGTAGACCAGACATTTAGAGCGAGTGCTCTGTTGATTTGTGGCCTACAATAAGGAGGAGTTCCTTATTGATGAATCCAAGAGTCTAATGTGATGAGGTCAGGATGTCAGGTAGACTCCATGTCTGGGGTTTGAAGAAGCTGACCTTTTGTCCTTTGAACAGGTCTGTGCTCCTCGACTAAAGAAAACTATGCTTTCTTTTAGTTTATTCTAAATGTACAACTTCAATCTCAGAGAATATCTTAGTTTATTTTTCTTAAATCTATGACTTTACTGTCGAAATGTTTTCAGTTTTTTTCACAGAGAACATCCAATTCTAGTGCTAAAACTTTCAAGTGCTGTCCTCAAAATAATAGGCTACCCCGTTGGTGTTTTTTTTCTACAGTGGCCCTAATACGCCGTCATAGCTTTATGAGGATCTGTGTGTCGACTAAAACTTTATGCACAGACAACTGCAACAAACCCAGGCCAACCCAGGCAGCAAACAGTATTTTGGGGTTGACCGGAGGCCGAAACACTAAGGGGAAAACCCTGTTAGTGACAGCATCATTTGGTCTATAACACATAGTTGGTCAATAAAAGCTGATGCAGATCCTGAAAAGTCATCACAAGCAGTTCTGAGATTTTTACTGCTTGAAAATGTTTCCCTTTATATTTCCCCTCCTCTCATTTGCTATATTCAGACAATGATGCAGCAGTCTGTGTGCTGGGATAGACGGAACATATCATTGGGATCTACAGAAATAAATATAATGTTGTCAATTTTATTATGATGGAGATGTAGGCTACACCAGCCGTGGCCCTTTACTGCATGTCATCCCTCCTCTCTCTGTTTCTCTCCACACTATCAAATAAAGCTTGAAAATGCCAAAAAATAATCTGAAAGAAAAATGGATTTATCTTGTTTGAGCATCATGAATGTTACAGTATGTTATGACAGTATTCTCAACCTGAAAGCT